>NC_087213.1:10898057-10905557 GCF_015104395.2 Macrobrachium nipponense | reverse complement strand
AAATAGGATATTATTATAATTGTTGAATGTAAGCTGAATGTAACTATCTAAAGCTCAGACACAGTGTTACCATACGCAAACCCCACAGGTGGGTGGACAGATGGAAAAAAACAGAGTATAGGTGGTAGGCTCTGCCACCCCAAAAGAATACTCATGCTAAATTTATTAACTCAAAGAATTCCATGACTTTCACTTGAGAAACAGTAGTAGTCTACTGTTCACCTGTCTATTAAAGTTTCTTTAGATATTCTTTAAAATACCTGAATTACAAATGTAACTTTATTTCTTCTCCCTAAGTAGCTAGTTAGTCCAACTACGCCAGTTAAGTACGCATGCGCAGTGAGGGGATAATCGAACCTCGTTCATTTCTTGTCACATTCCCTCTGGTCGATATCAACTTTCCCCTCCCTTGATATTGCAATCTCTTTAATGGCGAGGAACGCCGCATTATGGTCGCAAGTTGGCATTAAATGACCTTGTAACTGGCTACCACTGGGAAGACCGGTCGATTAAGTAGCGACGGACACATAATTAAAGACTAGCTTGTACTAACGACAGGTTAATAGCTTAGTGTATGCCTGGAGTTAATAAAAACACAAAACGGAAATAAACACCATTCGCATTTCCCGTGGTCGAGGCATCTTTAAAATCCGGAGTTTTCTGTGACAACTAGTTCTGTGAAAGATTAATCATAAATTAAAGGACGAAAGTTACATCACACACAGATACACACACACCTAAAGTAGCATCTTCCCAAAATAAGTAACTGCTCGCAACAAATGTAAGTTTAGCCCTAAGCATCCTTGCTTCCAGGATAAATTTAGTAGCTAGCCAAAAAACAAGCTATTCCGTTATGTGTTGTACAACAGCTTATACCGTAAAGTAATCAAAAACCTTTATTCAATTTTGTTACAGCCTGGAATAATGTTCCGGACTTAATGTGGTCATTGGCTCCTGTGACCAACGGCGCTGGACATAAAAAAAACTATTCTTATAAAAATTTCATCTCTCTCTACTCCACGCACCCAAAAACCAAAAACCTAACATCAGAAAAGGAGCAACTAATACATAGATAAAGAAGGCAGAAAACGAGCAACTAATAAACAGATAAAGAAAAAAGGAAAAGCTAACAACAGCCTCCATAATCACCAACTTACAGGGCAGCCTCCTTCCCAGTAGACTTTTGAAGGCGACTTTCCTTCCAGACTAAATTGAAAGCGTAAATCTACTGGCAGGGGTTACATCAAGGCGGACAGTAATCACCTCATTTGTGAAGTCAAATAACCGACCCCGTAAGTGCACCAGAGGCTTACAGGGGAAGAGGGGTAATAGAATCTTTCGGAAACTCCTCCCTAAAGAATCCTTGAATACCCAGGGCAACAGCGTCGTGGGGAAATTCATTGTTGAGATTCATACATGTCGGGATACCCAATAAACCATAACCTCTGCCAGAAGCGAGGTTCCTAAGAGGGAAGTCCTTAGAGTCCAGGTCCTTCCAAGTTGTAGGATTAATTTAAGATGTACTCAGAGAGGCATCTTCCTCTATGAAGGATAGCACTCCAACAACGTCTAGGAATTATGTTCCTTGAGAGGAATAGCAATTACTTTAGATAGTCCGGGAGATGATAGTCCTTAAAACCGTTCTTTTCTAACAGATGGTCACTAAATCAAAGGTCTTCTAATAGATAATATACACAAAGCAGCTCAGTGGCCTTGAAAATGATTAGATGCCTGAGGGAAATGTCAAGAAATTCAAGCACTGAATGTAATGTTACTCAGAGATATCTAAAGTCTTATATGGAACAGCCCTTTCACTAGGAATGTTACATCCCAGTGACGTTGCTACTCTGCTGTGACAATTTCGTATAAATGTCAATGGAAGCCTCATGGAAATATGAAAGGGACAAAAAATGTAACCCTCAGTAAAGGCGATTTTCCTTTACAGCAAATTTCTCTTCCGAGTTTCTTTGTCAATACGATAAGGTTTTCAACTTTAGATGCTCCTAAACGGATATCTTTGCCTCTGAATAAAAACTCACCACAAATATATTCAAGAGATACCTTCCATCGAAAACCTGCTTCCGTCTCTCTCTCTCTCTCTCTCTCTCTCTCTCTCTCTCTCTCTTTCTTCATGGGCCTTTACAAGGCGAGGATCATAGCTCTTGAGAGTCCTCCTTTTTCGAAAAGGCAACTAAATTAATAAAAATCATTTGCCGATACCTGCAGCTATTCCGGTTTTTCAGGTTCTAGCCAGTTAGATTAATACATGCTTATTCAATATGCAATGCCTTTAACTCTAGATTATATATATATATATATATATATATAATATATATATATATATATATAAATATTAATTAAATATATATATATAATGTGTGTGTGTGTGTGTGTGTGTGTGTACATACATCGTACATACATACACACACACACACATACATACATACATACATATATATATATATATATATATATATATATATATATATATATATATATATATATATATATATATATATATATTCGAACAAGTTTTCTGAAACAGTAATCAAAGGTGGGAATGCTTTTATTCTCGTGATAATCTAAGCCAGAGTCAAAATCTGACAATATCGCGTCATCATAGTAACGTCAAGTACCGTTGGTCTTGGTTGGTGCTTGGACGGGTCACCAGCAGTGAATACCAGAAACTGTTTTCATCATTTAGGAACGGATAAGTGCGTGGTTTCTAAATGGATAAATACCTGGTTTCTAAGTTAAAGTAACTTGCAGAAGAGGCAAGAAATACAAGAAGAGCAAGCAGAGACTTAGTATTACCTGACTACTGACGGTGAAATGAATATTGCCCATGAGAGAGAGAGAGAGAGAGAGAGAGAGAGAGAGAGAGAGAGAGAGAGAGAGAGTCACAAGCTACTTTAAAGGCGTTGCTATCAACACTTCCTTGATTAATCTTCCAGGAAAGCTTAGGGGTTAAATAATGGCTTCGGGACAGCTCCCCGCCCCCCTCCCCATAACCTATTCCCCACCCCTTCCCGACCAAAGCCGACCCAACACTAAATAAACAATAAAGACAAATGAAGTGGAGTTCAGTTTGCGGACGGGTGCCCGGCGAAGTGATTTGGAATGGCACCAAGAAATGCTCACCTCGGTTAAGTCCTAACAAACCAACAACTTTCTTATATTAAAGACTTATCCGTCATCACTCCTCAGATTTGTAAGGTATTCAGTTAAGAAGATTACGTTTCTTATGTAACGTTAAATCGGATTTAAAACAAACAAACACCTTTCAACATGTTCTTCGTTACAGCAACGCGAGATTTCAGGAAATGCTACAAGAATTGAATTTCGGGAATCCTCCCCGATATAATGGGATGAAATCTTCTTACTCGAGAGGAGTTATTATGAAGTTACAATGCAAGTGAGATAGAGAGTTACAGTGAAAATAAAACTGTCTTCGTCGCTACAGAGAAAAAGGACGGTGAACAGGTTCTTAGGATAATCACTGAAGAGAATATATATGCGTATATAAAATAAATGAATAAAAACCCACGAAAAGGAGGAGGAGGAGGAGGAGGAGGGAGGGAGGGATGGGAGGGAGGGAAGAAACCCACATCACCAGCCCAAGGGGCTCATCGAAGATATATGAAAGGCCCTTAATTTGTCATAGGTCTTTTGCAATTAATCATATGCCTAACCATCAAGAGGCCTGAACTAACCAAACGAAAATTTTATCCTACAAAGTCTATTCATCAAAGTGACTGCCGCTTCACAAGCTTTATATATTATATATATATATATATATATATATATATATATATATATATATATATATATATACTATATATATATATATATATATATATATATATATATATATATATATATATATATATATATATGTGTATATATATATGCTATAAATGTATACACACACAATACACACACACAATCACACAAGCATATATACATATATATATATATATATATATATATATATATATTTATCCTACAAAGTCTATCAGTGACTGCGCTTCACAAGCTTTATATATATATATATATATATATATATATATATATATATATATATATATATATATATATATATAGATATATATATATATATATATATATATATATATATATATGTATATATATGCTATAAAATGTATTACACACACAATACACACACACAATCACACAAGCATATATACATTATATATATATATATATATATATATATATATATATTTTATATTTATATATATATATAATATATTATATATTTATATATATATATATATAATATATATATATAGTATATACTATATAAAAATATTTTATATTAAGCCACAAACTTCGTTAACATCCAATTCACTATGCCTCGGGAATACCTTGCACCCAACGGGGATTCGAACCGTTGCTTGGTTTAGAAACAACTCTGTTCAGTGACTTTCGAAAACTTAGCCATCAATAGGGTTATAAATTGACAATGACTCTGCTCTGCTGTACATATGCCAGCCAAATGCAGGTTTTGTGCTTAGAATCGATATCATCCCACCTCCTCCAAGTTAGCTGACTGGTAGCTTTGTAAAACGTGACTAATTAAGAATCTTTGTCACATACACCGCCACTTATTTTATATTCATAAATATCGAGTCACAAAAAGTTACCAGCAGGTAATTCTATACTACATATTTAAAATAAGAAACATCAATGTCACTACTGTTATCCCTATCATCATCATACAGGTCACTGACTAATATTAAAACGTTTACGGATGGTAACATCAGCTACAACAACAGTACTTA
Organism: Macrobrachium nipponense; assembly: GCF_015104395.2. Lineage (NCBI taxonomy): Eukaryota > Metazoa > Arthropoda > Malacostraca > Decapoda > Palaemonidae > Macrobrachium > Macrobrachium nipponense. Next base: position 10,900,752 of record NC_087213.1, on the reverse strand, counting down.
TCCAAGATTAACCTTCATTGCAGGGGTAACGAGGCTAATGGGTATGTCGGTTATTTTCCACAAAGGTATAACATACTAGAAAAAGGATGTCGATTGGATCACTATCTCCTAATGCCTATTAAAATCCTCAGTAAGTATAAAGACTAGAGAGTTAAATTTGGCAATAAAACTTGAGCTCTGAAACGGATCCATCATTCACATTGTCTTGATAGTGTACAGGATTTTCTCGACTTGAGAGTATCATTTCTACGAGTGCTTGTTCAAAGCATTTCGTGTTCATGTATCATGAGATTCTAAGGGATTTCATCCCCGATGAAAGTGCTCTCGGTCTTTCTCCGAAAATTGGTAATACGACAAATTAATGCCGATGTAGCAAATTCCTTTTCCTGCCCACGGAAGAGGCTAACAAGGAAACAGATTTTACCACTTCTAAAAGCATACAAAGTTCTCTCGCATGAATTATAAAAACTATAGATCAAGTTCAAATTTCAAGGGTTGGAAATAAATTAAAATTAACCATATCCTTATTACTGATGATTAATTCAATAACGCAAGAAAAATGGCAAAATAAATGTGTATACATGTATGTGCTAGTTAATGTCCTCGATATATTAAAAAAAAGTTTATAGATAAGCATTAAAATATAACTACATTACTCGTAAAATGTAAACAGTTTATATGTAAATGTATGTTGTTATCCTGATAATGTTAGACATACGATAATGTATCAAACTTAATGCTATTAACATACGATGATAAAATGAGAATTATATTTTCTCATAGCCGGGAAAAAACACAACTAGTGCCCTTTAAAAAAAAAAGTCCTGTACCCCTCAAAAGACGCACGGGCACCCACACGCAAAGAAAAATTTTAACAAAGAACCAAATAAACTAACATTCAGTGGCCCATTCTGCCTCCTACTGTCCCGAAACATCCATGGATAGAAGCTACTATTTTTCCGCCACAGACAGGGAGGTCGGGGGAGGGAGGAATACTTGCCCCCCCGCCTCCTCCATTCCCTCCTCCTCCTCCTCCTCCTCCTCCTCCTCCCCCTCCTATTCCACCTCCTCCTCCTCCTTCAGGCAATACCTCCCTAAACTCCTCCCCCTAACCCCAGCCTAACGTTTAACAACACCCACCTTCTCTTCCTCCTCCTCCTCCTCCTGAATCTCACCTTCCTTCCCCCCGACCCCCCACCCACCCGCCCTCCCCATCTCGACCCCTTGAGCTGCCATTTGCATCAGTGCCTTCAGCAGCACCACCAACCAAGTGCCAAGCACTCCCTCCCTTGTTTTCCCACTAATCCAGTTCTAAATTATTCGCTCGTTGCTTCTTCGTCGGCATCAAAAGGTTTCCTCTCTCTGCTTTTCCTTCTTTTATGAGCGATAGTTTTTGTAAGGCATCTTGTTTTTTTTGTGCTTAGTACAGGGCCGTTGGTGGCAATTCTAAGGTCTCTCTTTTTACCTTTTTTTCTTCCGAAGGTTCGTATTTCACACTTCAATTATCGGAGTAAATGTCATTCGGTTTGAATTTTCCTGCACGTATAAAATGAGCAGGACAAATGTGATGAAATGATGAAATCAAATAGGGCGGAAAAAGTTAAGTATATCTTAGTTTAACCAGACCACTGAGCTGATTAACAGCTCTCTTAGGGCTGTCCCGAAGGATTAGATATTTTTACGTGACTAGGAACCAATTGGTTACCTAGCAACGGGACCTACAGCTTATTGTGGGATCCGAACCACATTGTATCGAGAAATGAATTTCTATCACCAGAAATAAATTCCTCTGGTTCCGCGTTGGCCGAGCCGAGAATCAAACTTCGGACCACCGGGTTGGTAGCCGAGAGCGAAATGCACTCGGCCAACGTGGAACTAAATAGGGGGGAAATACTTGATGATGAAGGTAAGGGAAGTCAGAAAGATTAGCACAAAAGAATTCGAAAAAAGTACTTTCATATAATGATAGTGATATAACTACAGGAGGTGAATGGGAGAAATAGAGGGGGAACGAGAGAGGAAGGGAGTGAGGAGAGGATGGGGAAAGTGAGAGAATGTGAGGGAGAGAGACTGAACGCTTAAAGGGAGAAAAGGGAAATTCAGTCTCTCTCTTTCTCTCAACTGAATCATCGTGTTTTCAGCAGCTCTTGAAACACACTGATCGATGCTAAGGACAGAGAGAAGTGAGGGAAAGGAATGGATGGATAGGATGAGGGTGAGAAGTGATGGAGGAGGGAGGAGGGAGGAAGGAGAGGGGAATAGGAGGGTCTAGGGCAGAGTAGCAAAGATGGAGGGAAGTAGGAGAGGAGGAAGGAGAGAGAGAGAGAGAGAGCGCGGGGTGGGGGGCTGGGGGGAATAAGGAAAGGGATACGACCCCAAAAATTAAAAGGTAAATTTACTGAATATGAAACTTTACGGAATAAAACTGTTAAAAGTTTAAAATAGCCTGATTAAAAAAAGGGTAATCTAACGAAACAAATACAAGGCAACGATGCTGAAATCAAGGAAAAACAACTATGAAAAGTATTACTGATAAAATAAGAAAAAGAAAAAGAGGAGGAGGAGGAAGAGAAAGGAGAACAGGAACAGCGAAGGATAATCGCACAAAGATCAAAAGAGTCACAAGGCTGGAATTAGGACAAGAAAAACTCCTGAAAGAAGAAAAGAAAGAAGAAATAAAAAGCGAGCAATTTGA
>NC_087213.1:10883057-10893057 GCF_015104395.2 Macrobrachium nipponense | reverse complement strand
GCAATTATTTTCTTCATAGTCATCACATCTTTTTTTATGTGTATATATATGCATATGTAATATATATGTATCTTTATATGTGTATATATATAGACATACTAAGAAATCACAAAAATAAACACTTGATTTTGTTTATTAGCTGAAGCCACTGGGAAAATTTATATAATATATATATATATTATATATATATATATATATATTATATATATATATATATGTGTGTGTGTGTGTGTGTGTGTGTGTGTGTGTGTTTTGTGTACATAAATAAAAGCGCTTCCCTTTAAACAACACGTAAAAAAACGAAAGCAGACAGAATAGAATATATATAATATATATATATATTATATATATATTATATTTATATAATATATACATACATACATACATGCATACATACATATACATATATATATATATATATATATATATGTGTGTGTGTGTGCGTGTGTGTGTGTTGTGTGTACATAAATAAAGCGCTTCCTTTACAACACGTAAAAAACGAAAGCAGACACTGATAGATACCGCGGTAATAAAGCCGCTTGGCTTAATTGCAAATAAGAAAGCTAGAAAAGGGGAAAAACAAACTTGGCCGAATCTGCGGCCACTCGGCAAGAAGAGGCAATAATAATGAGGAGACGGGAATGAAGGAAGAAGAGGCGAGAGTAACAGAATAGTAAAAGGCCAGATTACGGATAACCGATAATGAGGCTTCGATCTCTTCGTGTGCTTCGCCGATGCAGCTCCCTGTGCGGTGTCCTTGTCGTCGTCTTGTCCGTTCGCCTTTGTCTGTCCTGAATTTTTCGTCGTCAGGACAATGCGGAAACGAAAGAAGGCTTATTTTTTTGCGTTTTTTTTTTTTGACGTAGTTTTTTTTTTCACTTATCTTTTTAAATGAAAAGAAAAATCATCTTACTAACTGGTGTTTTGGTCGTCAGGATAACGCGAAAACGAAAGGAGATTGATTCGTGAATAAGATTGTTTTGTGCTCTGATTTTTTCAATTGTTTTTACATGAAGAAAAATAGCTTATTACTCTCCTCTTCCGACGATTATTTTGAATTTTTTCAGTCTTTCCGGAAAAATGCAAACAAATATCTTCTTATAAATTAATTTTTTCAACGATTAACTGAATTTTATTGCTGAGAGACAAAGGCAAAATTGAAAGAAGGCTGATTTGCGTGTGTGTGTATGTTTTTTTTTTTTTTTATTAAACCCGTCGCTTTTGTCAATTTTCTGTTTTATTTATATAGTTTTTAGGCATTCTCTGAAAAAAGGCAGAGCTATTATTATTTTTATTCTCCTCTTTCGACGATTAACAGAATATTTTGTTGCAAGGACAACGGGAAAACGAAAGAAAAGCGCCTCAGTGGCGTGGTTGGTACGGTGTCTGCTTTCCACCTCGGTGGTCGCGGGTTCGATTCTCGGCCATTCCATTGAGGAGTGAGGGATGTGTATTTCTGGTGATAGAAGTTCACTCTCGACGTGGTTCGGAAGTCACATAAAGCCGTTGGTCCCGTTGCTGAATAACCACTGGTTCCATGCAACGTAAAAACACCATACAAACAAAAAAAACGAAAGAAGGCTGATTTATTTTAGCTGTTACTTATTTTTGTATTTTTTTATTTGAAAAATACGAAGAAAAATAATTGAATGAATTTTTTACTGTCAGGGCAACGCGAAAAACGTTGCCGATTTTTTTTTATTTTTGAGCTGTTACTTTTTTTGTGTTTTTTTAATGCGAAGAAGAACAATTATAATAACTGATCTTTTACTGTCAGGACAACACCAAAACGAAAGGCTGATATATATAGAGATATATATATATATATATATATATATATATATATATATATATATATATATATACTATTATATATATATATATATATATATATATATCTTTTTTTTTTTTAGCTGACACTTTTTTTGTAGTTTTTTAAAATGAAGAAAATTAAGTTTATTTAATCGCCTCATCAGACGATTTTTTTTTCTTTTTCTTTTCGTTCAACTGGAAAACTGCGAAGAAAAATACGTTTTTATTATTCTAAAAATTTTCGACGATTAATTGAAGTTTTTGTCCGGACAACGCTAAAACGAAAGAAGGCCAATTTGTCTTTTGTAGCTGTCACTTTTTTTTCATTTTCTTTTAAACGAAGAAAAATAATTATATTTACTCTCATCTTTTGACGATGAACTGAATTTTATGTTGTCAGGACTACGCAGGATGAAAGAAGGCTTTGTGTATGTGTGCGTGTGTGTGTTTGTTTTAACCTTTTTCCTTCAGTTACTTCTTTCGAATGAACACCATATTCTTTGGAAGCTTGAATTTCAAGTCATGCCCCCTGTGGGCTTGTTCCATATGAATAGGGTAAAACCTCTGATTAATAAGAATAACTTCGATTGTTTTTTAATTTTTTCCTGAAAAATGCAAAAACAATAATCTTGTTTACTCTCCTCTTTCGACGATTAACTTGATATTTTGTTGTAAGAACTAAGCAAAAACGAATGAAGGCTGTTTTGTATTATTGTAAGCGGTCACTTTTTCTCACGTTTTGTTTTCAATGAAAAGAAAAATAATCTTATTACCTCCTCTTTCGACCATCAACATTTCTGTACATTTTTTGAAGAAACTGTTACGGCCTGAAAGTTAAGTAGTTCCCACTTTTCATGGCTTTGGTTTCATTTTAGTCTCTTCAAGAAAGTGCTAATGATAGGAAAATGTATCTACTTTCCCTTTCCCGTCGCATTTGATGCTCCATAAACATATTTTTCTCGAAAATATGTAGAAAAGGAAAAAAATCCAAATACTATTTTTTCCGTCACTATTTTCACGTCACTGTATAGGGAAGAAAGATAATTTTTTCCATTTTTTCCCCGTATTCGCTTCTTACGTTCTTTATTTTGTTATTTAAGAACATCAATTTCCTTTAAATTTTCATCTTCAATGCTCATTCTTTTTGAGAAACTAAAAGGTGAGATGGATGATTTAATTGAATTTTTTTTTCAAATATATGAAAAAGATTTGATTCCATCGTCATCATTTTTCTTGAAATCATTTACTGAAGCGTTCTATATGATGATCCACCAGACAAGCGAAGGAAAAAAAAGCTGGCCCTCACGCTAATGAAAAGATTGAAATAATAAGTTGAAAACCCATTATTTTCATAAATGTAGTAATTAAATCAAGAAAATAAAACAAGCTATTCCAATATTAATCATAACGTTTGATAGAATCACAAGGATCACAGTCTCAGAATCATGATGTGATGATCTCTCTCTCTCTCTCTCTCTCTCTCTCTCTCTCTCTCTCTCTCTCTCTCTCTCTCTCATGCCTATACCCATTCCTCCTAACCATATATAATGTCTTCACGCCCACCAAATACTCTTGGATGGATAAGTTAGTTATTAATAAATAAATCGTTTTACTCTCTTGGACACACATTAGCCAAATTGACACTGGTAAATTTCAATTAACTTCTCTAAACAAGTATCAACAAAGACATATCAAATGGAATATTTCTAACAACCTCGTCCAAGAAGATATATCGAACATAAGGAAGCCTTCACTCGGTAAAATAAATAAATAAATAAATAAATAAATAAATATATAAATAAATTCAGCATTGTGTGTGTGTGAGTGTGACTGTGGATAATTTCTGTTTAAGACCACGTCCATTACAACCCTCCATTTTAAGTAGTCTGAAATAAATTGATAGAAAAAAAAGAATGAATTCTCACCTGGCGCCATTAGAAGTTCAGAATAATTTTATAAGGATTAAATAAATAGGCAAATAAATAACATAAGTTATCGCCTCAAGTCCCAGCAACCACCCTCCTTTTTTTTTTTTTTCCCACGGCGCGAATGTTAGAGAATATCTTTGCATGCCCAAATGGTACTCACCCTTATCGTAGACATTAGTGGGCACGTGGACGGACGAGAAGTTCTCATTGACGGGTATGCCGTCAAAATGCGAGTTGGGTACGAGTTTGAGCTCCCTGTATCCTTCTTTGAGCTGACCGGGCCGTTTTTTGTCGTCCTCGCTGTAGTACTCGTTCAGCTTCTTGGCGCTGTAGTAATCCACCTCGTCGTCGTCGGTAAACTGATCCAGAGACGCTTCCTCGGCCACGTTCATTATGCGCTGCGGAGACAAGACAGAAATGCGTTTTCACGTTTTCGTTCACCGTTACAGATATGACAGTGGTGGTTTGTACATTGAAAGGAATGAACATGACCTGCAGTCTTGTACAACAAAATTTTCAGTCTTACAACAGCAATCGTATATAAATTACACAGATAAGGACATTACGCCTCGATCTGATAAGGTATAAGTAATTATCAGTGCCCTGTACATGCAAATGACAAACTTCTCGAGCATGAAGATTCATAATGTCAATATCATTCACATACAAGTCTAAATAAAAGAAAAATTAATAAAAAAAAAAATTGAAAATTTCGCCAAAAGCTTCGTCCTCCAATGCGCCTCCTTATTTGTAATTTATATCACACTCACTACCTAAATTACAGAGAAATGGACATTACATTACAGTCTCATAACAGCAATGATAATATAGAAATGTCACAAAGAAACTGAAGTGATTTTATAACAAGTAACAAGCTTTTAACCAGACATGCCATAGCACACCTTTTCTGAAGACGTACTCTAAAAACCTTTCAAACATAGTATAAAATCTACTAAAAACTCAACCTCATTTTAGTGCATAAATATCTAACGTAATATTATAGCAGTTTAACTCATTATCAGTATCGATGGAAATCCTTGAAGATGACGATCTGCGAAACTTCTTATGTTTTTTTAAGATTGCCTTTAAGCATTAATTGGTGCTGACGATACAGCCCAGTAGTTGGTTGGGTTTTCCATAAACTGTTGCCGGACAACTAATTCATTACATAGATAAACTATATATGGCTTTATTATGATGTACATTTTAACATAAATCATACTAATATGTATTTACGTATAATATATAGTATATATATATATATATATATATATTATATATATATATACATACATACATACATATATATATATATATATATATATTATATATATATATATTATATATCAATACATAGATAAACTATACATGGCATTATTATGATAAACATTAAAAAAATCCATACAAATATATATATATATATATATATATGTATGTATGTCTATATATACACACACAAACATACGTATATACATACACATGTAACGCCTGAGTACCTGAGCCAGAATTTACTGCAACGGTCCGAGATCACGTCCGAGAAATTGCTTTAATACATTAAACATTTCGGAAGCTCGGAACCATTTTCTTGGATCCTTTTTTAAAATCACCCTTTTATGTCAGGACAGCACGCAAGCATACACACACAAACCCACCGCGATTCCCGTCAAGGGAAAACTTACGACCCAAATTCAACAATATTTCGGAGCCAGTTTTTTTCCCGCAGAAAACATCCTATTAGGTTTGATGGCTCGTATACGGTATAAAATCCTCCTGCAACAAATTAAAAACGTCCGCTTTGTTTGCTGTGATCAACAAAGCATTTGTTTACAACAGCCAGTTTTTTCCTTACTATCAGTGATTCACAATTTACCATAAACAACGCAGTCTTTGATGCATATAGACTCGAGATGGAACTTACTTCGTTTCATCTTTAGAAAGCGATGACCTGAATGTCTCAACCTGGACTGCAAGAAGTATAAAACCTTGACGGCAAGAACTCGAACTGACCGTCTTAGACTGTAAGAAATTGATAGCGTTCGTCACGTAGCAAATAAATACTCCCTATTGTTTGTCAAATGTTCTCATCACCACAAGAATATTCGATCAGGAGTAGGTTGCGCCGTTCCCCCTCCTCAAAACGTCATCGTTATGAAATAATACTTCGATGAAAGAGTGACTGAAAACCAAATTCCTAGTCAGTTTTAGGTTTTGGCTGAAGTGACAAAGGATGAGAAGTCATATGCTGAAGAGCATTGTTAAAAAAACTTCAAATAAATCAAATCATTTTAGCTACATTGCCTATTCTAAGAACTGAAAAATGTTATCAAAATATTAATAACTAACCAACCAAAATGGATTTAAGAGCAGCATATCAAACTGCCCTTGAAAAGACTTCACGCACTGATAGAAAATAATTCAAGGTTGAAAAAAACAACTAGTCACTCCATTTGAAATCTTCCAAGCAGTTTTCAAGATCATGTGAAATTATATATACAATATATATATATAATATATATATATATATATATAACACATATAACATACATACTCTATATATATATATATATATATATATATATATATATATATATATATATATATATATATATATATATATAAATTCCCTGATAGTAATCCTCCACTGCCGCCGGGTACGTAAAATAAAAAACTCAACGTTCAGAAAGTAAAGCTCCCTTTGATGATTCGATTTTGCCTTCCTATAACCCCATCTATCTATCTATCTATCTATCTGTTAGCCTATCTGTCTGCTTGACCACGAGGCATATTAGGGGACAATTTCCATTCCGCCAACCAAAGTCCTTTTTCTCTCGTGTTCTAAGCGATTCACTGCAGGGCGCCGCTGCAGCTGTCCAGACCTGTTTTCCAATAGCCGTAACATGCAACGACGTACTTTATGTCTTATCCCATCAGATGAAAATCTGCGCTGCACAAAGTGCACTGGAGATTATTACTCCCGTCCTCAAATCACCTCAGGATTTTCTTTCGTGTGCCTGGCAAGACGCCCACGCATTAATTACAGACCCGCATATCTATGTGTTCATTTCCAGACACACGCACGTATCTATACACATACTTATATATTAGCTTCTAACTCCGCCATTCGTGTCTTTCCTGTGCTTTATCTTCCACATGTCCCCACTCATCTTCAGCAATCCTAACTATTGTGGCGCTCTCTCTCTCTCTTCTCTCTCTCTCTTCTCTCTCTCGCTCTCTCTCTCTCTCATTCTCGTCTCATTTCTAATTTTCTCTCTTAATATATATATATATATATATATATATATATATATATATATATATATATAATATGTATATACAAATACATACACACATATGCATACCTGTATATATATATATATATATATCTATATATATATTATATATATATATATGTATATGTATATATATATATATTATATATATATATATATATATAATATATATATATATATATATATATATATATATATTTGTGTATCTGTAGATGAAGTACATTCTGAGGTTCAGAAAACTCTCATCAGTTCGAGGATTGGCGAATAGAGCTTAATTACGCAATTACAACAAAAAATATGCAGATTCTGATTTGCGAAGGCAAACAGTCAAGCATTACCTCCGAAGCAATGAATGAGGCCCATGTCGAATGTCTCCTAGAAAACCGAACCCACTTCTGTGTGAAGTTACGCGATTCTCCTTGCGAGAAGGATTCCATTTTTCTTGATCCCATTATTTCCCGGAGGTGGTACTCTGTCCTAAATCACCAGCAGGCTCTGGGGCCTGGAGGTGACAAGTCCCGCAACAAAATATGAAGTTTTTTCGGGTACGACAGTTTTAAAATAGATGGCGAGAGGTCCTGGTCGAGGCAACTGCGAGGCCAGACACATTACGTAGCAGTAGGAATTTGGGGGAATAATAAATCTTAGAAAATAAACGAGCAGGGAATGTTAGAATGAAAAAAAAAAACAATAAGTCGTACCTAAATACGCAAATGCCTGACAGACTCGACTGTGATTTACAATATCTTAGGAATGGCATGGTACAAAATCCTAGAATACTGTTGGGAAGAGGAATGAGCTTTTAGTAAGTTAAGCAGACTTAGCGCCCCCTTCCAAAAATACTGTCCTAACATGAAAAGAAAAGCCAAAGAGTGCGTTACAATAACAGTCTGCTTCTAGGAAGGGAAGTTTGGTTGCAACACCGTATGAAAAGCGAGAAGAATAACTCGTCTAAAATTAGCGAACAAAATATCGCGAGGCCTCCATCAGAATAAACTGGGAAAAGACGATGGAAATCATCAGAGGAGAGAAATCCTGGTGAAAGTAAAGGCAAAGAAGCCTTGATCGTTTTTCCTTCTTAGGAAACAACAACGGTCAGAGATTGAAAATGGAAAAGATTGTACAATTTTTAAGATGGGGAAGGTGTGACGCTCGTTTTCTTCAGTGAAAAAGAGGCCAACCGGACAATGATTTAGATTTCCCTGTGCCTCGCTTGTGTTGACGAACATGCGTACGACACGGGTTAATAAAAGTAATGAAGGGAAAAAGGTATCACTACAGAATATCATGCGAGGATGAAAAGAATGAAAAATTAAAAATGATGGATGCACCAAAACCTGAGAAAGGTTATGTGAACCTCCATGAGCGCACAGAGGAACGGGAACTAGGAAGGGTCGAATTCAGGTATCTTGGCAACATTCGCTGGGCGAGACTAACACGACTGACATATTTGCTGATAACTGGTTTCACAATGACGAAGATCCTCGGTGCTTGTGATGGGACGTTGCGATGGTAAATAATCGTTCAGCGACGCATGAAACTGTTGCTATTCCAATAAATATTTTCCAGCCGGCGCCCGGTCGATGCTTTCCTTGAAGGAAAGGTCGTCTCTAGATTAATCTTTTGGATTCTTTAAGTACATAATATCAGTGGGTTACAATCAATGGAATATGCAGTGAGAGGAAGTACACAACACGAGAAAACAGTATTACAGAAAAGGCCCATTGGAAGCAGAAACTGTAGGGTATCTAAAATGATTTAATGTCTCATTTCCCAGAGGAGTAGACACAGAAAGGGAAGCTGATTTCGTCCCATGAACGGTAATAAATGAAAGAAAAATATTTTCGCTTCTCAGGGCAGCGCTGCCTTGTCAGGAATTCACAGTAAATAGAATAAAAAAAATTGCAATTCAATCAAGATTCGCATCCTCAAGAATCTACACTACCAAATTCACGTTTATTCCAAAACCAGATGCTCTGATGCACACACAAAACCTTTAAATTGTGTTTTTTCTCAGCTTTTTCAAGACACCAACTGAAATACTTGATATTCTATGTCAGTATATCCAAGTGTCAGTAGCCTGAATATATACTGCTAACGAATATCAAGTAAGGAGACAAGTCATGGATATAATGAATTTGAGTAGTACACGGGAGTGAAGCTTCCCCCCTTCTCTCTCTCTCTCTCTCTCTCTCTCTCTCTCTCTCCTCTCAGGCAACCAAACCGGTCCATTATACAAGATAATTTTCATTTCCTCCCTAGTGCCATTAAGGATCATAAAAGGGCACCATCTTTTTTGAGAAAATTAGTTTTTGAAAATGTGTGTGATGGGGCCTTTTCGCAGCAGTGCCCAATATAATATAACCTTCGGGAAGAAAAAAATAAGATAAAAAAAAAAAGATTAACAAAGGACCACTTTCCGGACTCCATTTCCCTCACTCCGACACATTTATAAAAAAAAGGGGGAAGTAAATAGTGTTGCGGTGTCGGACCCTTTTCCCCCCCTAATGTTTAAATTTCCTCCCCGATAATTTCCGAACAAACTGATTTAGCAACGGAATAAAGAGCAAGGGGTTAACGGCCTCTGTCTCCGGTATATTGCTTGGCTCTCGATAAGTGAGGCCTCTGTAACAAATAACGGAATTTACGACTTGGGGGGAAAAACCTGCTGCAGTCTACAGTGATTGCGTTTTAGAGCGAACGCGCGCATGCGTACGCACGGGATGGTGCTGTACCTCATTTAAGAGGGCCTTACGAAATTATAGTGCATGTCTTAATTAAATATATATACGTGTATATATATATATATATATATATATATATATATATATATATATCTATATATATATATTATATATATATATCTATATATATATATATAGATATATATATATATATATATATATATATATATATATATATAGATATATATATATACACAATCCTCAGTGCAGTAAACACACACACACA
>NC_087213.1:10865557-10878057 GCF_015104395.2 Macrobrachium nipponense | reverse complement strand
ATTCACCTAACACCAGCCAAATGAATATGACGTACCTGTACAGGAAAAGACAAAAACAAACAAAAGTAAGTCTAAATAAACTTCTCAATACCATACAATGACGTCTTACAGATATGCTTCAAATTCATACGGTCATTTTTGTCAATTATTTCATAACTTTGTTATCCACTGCATCACAAAAATTAGCAAGAATTTTGCAAAATATCAATCAGAATACAACGTATAAGCTAAAAACTATTGCAAACAAGAAAATTTAGTCCCTTTCAATATTGCTCAACCAACAATTTACAAAAAAAGGTTCATATTTCTTTCTTCATGAAGTTTGATAAAGTCTGATGATAGTAAATATTATTTGAGCCCAGGTTAGGTTAGGTTAGGTTAGAAACGGTGTAGGATGTTAAAGTTCATTTTCGATGAATTCTTGAAAAAAAGGGTCGTTCAAAAGTCACCAGGGAGAAACTAAAAATCCATAATTCAAGATTAAAACTGATTCTAACGTCCCTACAAGTGTAAGGATTCACAAATATTCCATAATCGGTGGTAACAACTACAGTTATTATTCTTAGAGTAGATGTTTTCTTAGGAGAACGTTATATACCAGAAATCACAGTACGAAAAATGAAATGTACGATTTTTCAAGACGAATGGGCGCTAATGTGTACTTCCGATGACATAAGAGATCATTTAAGAACAAAATATGATCATACGAACAACTATTTCATGAGGAGCTTTTGCCATTTTATGGTCAAGAGTATTTATGGCAGACTATTACTTGTCAGAAAAAAACTACATAACCGCACAATCCTCGTAAATATTTTTTTAGGCATGATTTTATTTTTTAGATAACTAAATTTTCGTTTTATATTTATGGTAAAAATTTGACGAAATATGATTCGACAAAAGACCGATCGTTTAAAAAAAAAACTGACATAAAATTCAAGAGGAGAATTATAAGTTCCTTTTATGACTTTCCACTCAGGGGATTTTTTTTGTGCGTCTTCTCCAGTGAAAATGGCCTGTTAATTTACTGCCTCAATTAACTTCAGAAAAGATATGGAAATATCTTTCAGTTTGAGACAAATAGTGCGAATGTATTTGCTTGTTTCATTTAAATACCGCTGCAAGCGAAGAGTATTTTGATACGTAAAATGGAGTTTGTTGTGAATTATCCAAGTATATATTTAAAAAATCTGCTGTAGTTACTTAGCAAAAGAGATCGCCCAATATAATATATATATATATATATATATATATATATATATATATATATATATATCATATATATATATATATATATATATATATATATATATATATATATATATATATAAGCTAAACAGTTCACCCTATATATATATATATATATATATATATATATATATATATATATATATACTATATATATATATATATATATATTTATTTATATATATTGGGTGAACTGTTTGCTTATATATATATATATATATATATATATATATATATATATGTGTGTGTGTGTGTGTGTGTGTGTGTGTGTGTTAGAGAGAGAGAGAGAGAGAGAGAGAGAGAGAGAGAGAGAGAGAGAGAGAGAGGAGAGAGAGAGACTTGTATCTCATCGGAAAACGCCATTCCTCCTATTCGCCTGCCGGAAATAAGGCCTGTTTTTTATTTTGGCAAAACATTCGTGGGTCCCCTAAGTCAAAAGTTAGCGTTCCCTTCCGTCCCATTCAAAATCGACGATTCACTTTGTCACAAACAAGCTGGAAAGAGGGCAAGCGAGAGGCGCATAATGGAGGAGATGAAATGGCTGTTGCTTATATTTACTTACAGAGTTCTCTCAATTGGAAGCTTTTAGTCATTAAAGCTCATTTCCTATGCTCCCTGCTCATATTTGCACCCTGTGACAGTAACTAGCTCCTGGCATAATGACACGTAGGGAATATGTTTAGCTCTTCATAATTTCTATGCGTCTTCCCTTCGACTGAGATTTGATTATGTCTGGAAGGAATCATTGAAGTATATCTTAGTTTAACCAGACCACTGAGCTGATTAACAGCTCTCCTAGGGCTGGTCCGAAGGACTAGATTTATGTTCACGTCGCTAGGAACCAAATGGTTACTTAGCGACGGGACCTACAGCTTACTGTGGGATCCGAACCAAATTATATCGAGAAATAAATTTCTAATCACCAGAAATAAATTTCCCATGTTTCCTCACTGGCAGCAGCGGGAAGCGCACTTGGGCTGCCCGACTGATAGGCAAGTAAGCAACCAACTCGTCCACTGAGGAACTGTCTGGAATCAATGACTACAAAAACGAAAAGAATAAAACTTGGAAAGTAATATAAAATGCCGTACGATTCGCAACTGCACGTGATCACGTATATACACTGGTAGGCAGCGTAAAATTCAAGCTCCTAATTTCAGAGAAATTTCTGCACTTGACTTTAAATGCCGACTGAAATTGAAAGAAAGTCATTACTCAGTTGGAAACGATCGTTCGGCGCAAGTCCTCGTTGTTTGTTTGTATGGTGTTTTTTTTCGCTGCATGGAACTAGCGGTTATTCACTTTCCGTGACTTCCGAACCACATCGAGAGTGAACTTCTATCACCAGAAGTACACGTCTCTCACACCTCAATGGAATGCCCGAGAATCAAACACGAGGTAGCAGGCCAAGATTAAACATACTACGCCGTCGTAATTGTTTAGTAAAACGAAAAAATCTCCGTATATTATAAATCTAAAAACAAGCGATTTCCGTTTCGAAGGAATTCCTTTCACGAAGATTTATGCATCACCGCCCCCCCCCCCCCCCCACCCCCCCCCCCCCACCCCCCCGTGACGGGATTATCCCCTCCCGTTTCGGCATGTAGTCGTGAAAAAAAATTAGTGGTAAAATCCAGCGCATTTATAAACACCGCTAAGATTTTAATAATAAAATAAGATCACAGCGCTAAATCCTAGAATATTTTAATACGAATAACGTTACGCGAAAATTCTAAATCCCCAGACAATTCCGAATAAAATTAAATGGAATCACTTACAAAAAAACATACGCTGCTCTGCCATTTCATTAGTGCTCATAGAACTAACTGCCATCCGAGTTTCCCATGAAATGTTAGAAAAAAAAATACGGGAAGAGTATTAGGGAGACGAGAGAAAAAGAAAAGTCTTAATAATTCCACGAATTTGTTTCAGCAATGGTGAAGCTTAATGAGAAACTGTTCCCAGAAATTTTTCTATGTTCTGGTGTTGTAGTGACTACGTTTCAATTTGTTCCTTTTCTTCTCTAACAAAGTCGGGCTAAATTTAAAAGTTTGCTTAAGTGTCCTAGCTTTTCCATTATAAAAAAAATAATGACAGTCAAAATGAATGTTTAATATATCTCGCCTTTACCTTTCGATTCTCCTCAAACACACTTACACACACACACACACACACACACACACACACATATATATACATAATATATATATATATATATATATATATATATATATATATATATATATATATTATCATCATATAAATAATGACACTACATTAACCAAAGAGCCATTGTTAACGTTCACCTATGAAATCAGCATGGATACCCTAATATTCTACGTCTGTCAAGAAATCAAGGTCGAGGTTCGCAAAGCTATTCAGATAATCTCCGCCATTAACGCTTATTGCCACAGACAACAGGAAACCAAGCTTTCTTTCAGTCCATATAGCGCCGACAAGACAAAGACAAACTTTTGATCCAGATCTAGACTTGGATCCATATAAAAATATCAACTGGATCGATAAAAAGCGGTAAATAATTCCGCAGAACTGATAAAACAGAAAAGGTCCAGGAAGAGACACCTGTCGAAGGAAGAAAGGCAAGTCGCAGTTAGCAATCATAAATCAAGAAAGGAATGAGTATCGTGACTCGCAATACGGGGGAAATCTGACGTCGACACAAAACCCCAGTTTTTGGGGAATAGTTATGGGGCCAGCAGCTTTACCTCTGGAAACTAACAAGAAGGGTGAGAGAGAGAGAGAGAGAGAGAGAGAGATAAAATCTTATTACCCTATTAATTTTTCTCTCTCTTCCTATCTGCATAATTCCACCCTTTACTTAGTGTGTTTCAGCCTCATGATATGCTAAACCTCAGTTAGCTCTCGACTCTGAAGGATTATAACACCATTAACGACAGGTTAAAACTCAATCAATATGTTAACCATTTCTTAAAATCAAGAAAAATAAAATCTAAGACAATGAAAATTATTCACAAAGCATCATCTCTCTCTCTCTATCTCTCTTCTCTCTCTCTCAATCCGTGCAAAACAACAAAGCATCGACGTAGACATCACAGCTCCCTTTATTTTCGTAAACTTTGGACACCGTCCTCGAACTTTTCTTTTCCTATTTCGAGAGATGATAGTTTTGCACATTTCATCCCCAGGGGTTTGTTTGGTCCCGTGCAAACAAATAGTGACTTATCGGTAATGAGCAAAAACGTTCCACTGCGAATTGACAGGAGGGGCTTTGCCGTGGCTGTCATCAACCCCGAGACATTATCTGAGAATTTATAGTAGTAAATGATCCAGGATATTCAAATCTGATACGAAATCAATCGACTCTGGTCACGAAAACAATGCTGGAAGTACTGAGAGAGAAATTTCATATAAACAAAACAGAGAGAGAGACCTTACAGACCTTACAGACCTTACATCTTGTTCGGGTTGCCCCAGGTCCCTCAGTGTGAGGCACCTCTAATGTCTACCAGAGAGTTGCTAGTACATCTTCCGGTATATTTTGCATCTTCCAATCTTGGATGGTCTGGGATGCAGTTTAGATATTTGTCGAGCTTATTCTTAAACACATCTACGCTCACTCCTGATATATTCCTCAGATGAGCTGGCAACGCATTGAATAGACGCTGCATTATCGAGCTGGTGCGTAGTGGATTAATGTCCTGTGTGCTTTCCTTATTTTTCCTGGTATAAGTTTTGGGCACTATTAATCTACCTCTGCTGCTCTTTCTGATATTTTTAGTTCCATGATATTTTCTGCTATTCCTTCTATCTGTTTTCCATGCCTGAATTATCTGTAGCGTTCTCTTCTCCTTTCTAGACTATATAATTTTAAGAATTGTAGTCTTTCCCAGTAGTCTAGGTCCTTAACTTCTTCTATTCTAGCTGTAAAGGACCTTTGTACACTCTCATTTGTGAATATCCTTTTGATAGTGTGGGTACCATATCATATTGCAATATTCAAGTGGACTACGAAACATATGTTTTCTTTTTTTTATAAAGCATAATCATGGTTGTTCAGCTTTTCTTGTTTTGAAGTGCCTTAACAACATTCCCATTTTTGCTTTACATTTTGCCCACAGAGTTGCTATTGATCATTGCATAACATGTTCCTCTTCATCATCACACCAAGGTCTTTAACTGCTTCCTTATTTGTGATGTCTCATTATTAGGTCCCTTATATGCATATAGCTTTCTTTCTTTATCGTCTCCATAATTTATGATTCAAATTTATCAGAGTTAAATACCATCCTATTTACCTCTGCCCAATCATATACTTTGTTAAGGTCTCTTTGTAGAGCGTTCCTATCTTCATCACAAGTAATTTCTCTACTTATCCTTGTCATCTGCGAAACACTTCACTACCCGAATCCTTCACATTGTTGCTATGTCTTCAATCATAATAACAAACAGTATTGCAGCTAACACCGTACCTTGCGGCACACCGGATATTACCTTGACTTCATCCGATTTCTCGTCGTTTGCAATAAATATCTGTTTTCTGTTGTGTATTCTTTTAACCATCTTCCTACTTTATCCACGATATTGTGTTTTCTAATTTTCTTCGCTAATATATTATGGTCTACTTTATCAAAAGCTTTTGCAAAAGTCTAAATAAACCACATCTGTTTCATTTCCGCTTTTCATATTTTTGAATATGTTCTCACGGTGGACTAACAGTTGGGTTTGTGTACTTTTTCCGGGTACGAAACCATGTTGTCCTTTATTAAACAAATTATTTTTTTATTAAATGTTTCATAATATTTTTCTTCATTACCCTTTCATACACTTTCATAATATGTGATGTTAGACTCACAGGCCTATAATTACTTGCCTCTAGTCTTGATCCACTTTTGAAAGTAGGGGTAATATATGCTAATTTGTGCTCATCATAAATCTTGCCTGTATCTACACTTTGTCTTAATAATATTGCAAGTGGCTTTGCGATAGAATGAACTACTTTCTTTAACAAAATAGCAGGAATTCCATCAGGCCCTGCAGCAGCTCCATTTTTAATTTCATTAATAGCCTGCACAATATCAGCTTCATTAATATCTATGTCAGCTAAATATTCATATTTTCTCCCATCCCTTACTTCTCATATCATTATCTTCATTATCTTATTCTAGGGTGAATTCTCTCTTATATCGTTCTGCCAGTATGTGCAAATTTCCTTTTTTTCATTCGTTAATCTCCCTTCAATTCTCAGAGGGCCTATTTCTATTCTTCTTTTATTCATCTTCTTCGCATATGAGTATAATAGTTTGGGGTTTTGCTTGATATTTAATAGGGTTTTTTCTTCCAAGTCCCGTTTTTCATTTTCTTTTGATTGTATAATCTTTTTGTTCTGCTTTTCTATCTTACTTTTTTAGTTCTATAACTTTCCATGCATTTTTTTCTTTTGCAAGACCTTTTTCCACTTTCTGATTTTCTGGAACAAGATCTTCGTCTCTTGTATGCATGAATGATGTTTATTTTTTCTTCTTCGGTATATATTTTTTCCACTATTTTCTCCAATATTTTATATAATATCTCCGTATTTACCCCTTATGTCATCACTTACGAAAATGTTATCCCAATCTTTGTTTAATTCTTCATTAATTTCTGACCATTTATATTTTTACTGTAGAAGTTGTATTTTCCATATCTTCCCACTTTTTCATTTCTTGCTTTATCTCTATTTTCACTTGCTTTGGAATGAACTGTTAATTCTATGACATTATGGTCTGAAATATTCGCATTATAAACTATTATTTCTTTAACATAATTCATCTCGTTCACAAATACTAGGTCTAAAGTATTTTCCTTTTCCCTTCTTGTTGGCAGGTGATTTATTTGTGAATGTTGTATTCTAGTAGCATATCTAATAGCTTTTCAAATTGCCTCTTATCTTCTGCACTACTATTACTATCTTTTTTATATTTGTATAAGTACAACCACAATCTCCTATTCGTTCTTTCCATCTACGAAAGGAAAGTTGAAGTCACCAGATAGGAGAATAGTCCAGTCCTTGTGATTTCTACATATATCATCAATTTTTCAATTATTAAGTCAAACTCTTTAGTATTAGGAGGTCTATATATTACTATGTTCATCAATTTTTCAGATTCAAATTCTACCGCTATTAGTTCACATTCTGAGTTACTATATTTCTCATATATTTTTCCTTGTTTTTTGTCTTTCCCATATATTGCGGTTCCCCCTTCGATTCCTATTTTTTCTATCTGATCTATAAGTTTGGAACCCTTTTATTTGATCATCATTCCCAGTCTCTTGGGAATACCAGGTTTCACTTATATTCATTATATCTATTTTCTTTTCATTTTGGGTAGTTCTTCTAAGTACTCTATTTTTCTTTTTGAGTTACTCGTAACTAAACCCTGCGCATTCATCACTATGATGGTTTGCGTGTTTTCTCCTTCATTTAATATGGTAGTAATAAGGATTTCCCATGTCTCTTTCCTGTTCTGGTATGTTGTTCTTTTTTTCATTTCCGAAAGTTCTGACATTAAAAAATCCAACTTTTTCCATAATATTTGATCTTCCTTCATCATAATTATTCATTTTGTGTCTGAATCTGCAATTTTCTCCGTTTCTGCAATATCCTCTTGCATAATAAATACAGTTATTATCTCTTGAGTAGAATTTCGGAGCTGAGTGCTTTGAAATTTTTGCTGACACCTCTGCAATATCTCATTGGTGGTTTGCTTTTCTCTTTTACCTGATATTCTTGATTTCTCTCTTTATTTGTTTCTTTCTTATTTTGGATTTTATTACTTGGTTGGTTATTTATTTGATTATGATTCATGGCTACAGGGTGCATATATTTGCATTTTTGTCGAACTTACATCCTTCCTTCTTTTCGGTTTTTACATAGTTTTGGATGCAGATCTCTGCAAATCATCCCCATATCCATCTAAGTTATGCACATTTACCATATATTTCATAGTTTTGTTTTGACAATCTTAGGATGTTTGTAGTAACATCTTTCTCCAAATCTATCTGCAATTCCCTCTTTTCAAAAGGTTGCAGATTTTGTCTTTCTTGTCTATTTTTTCCTCTTCCCGTCATTGTATAGATCTGGGTGGGTAGAGCTCTCGGGATTTGCTTTTCTGTTGTCATATCGTAAGTTTATTTCTCGTAGGTATGCTGGTTTATTGCCTCATATGTAGTATCAATGAGTATCTCTGGACACTCCATTAATCTTTTATCTGTTCTTGTTTTGTGTCCTTCATTTTTTTCTTTTTTTCCGGCTATTTCATTTTTGGTTTGAATTCATCTTTGTACCGGTTTCCCTCTTCCCCCCCCCCTTGCCTTTTTCTTTTTCTGTCTTCTTATTCCTTCTTATTCCTCTTTCGTTCTTCATCCTACAAACTATTTGTACATTCAATCTTTTGAATTTTAATAACTATTTTGTCTATCCATGATAGGATCATGTTGAACCAAAAAAATTCTTGTATCTTTTCTTCAAATTCTTGTCTCATTACCTCCAAGCACACTGTGGATGGGTCGGAATGTTGCGATGCAGCACATTTTATCTGATTAGGTTTTGGTGGATTGTACTATGCTATACCAAAAACCTTACACAGTTTGCATGCTTTTTGGCATTCTTTTTCCTAATGCATCCAATTGAGGATATTCACAATGATTCCTACCTTATTCATTTTCTTTGTCTGGAAATTAGGTTGGTTTTAGTATAATTTTCTTTCATGAAGTCTCGTCGACCACTTGGTATTTTATTTGGAACTTCTTTCAATTAGTTTTCAAGATGTTTGTCATTAGATTTGTTGTTCCAGTTTGGAAAAAGGGGGGGGAATTATATCCTTCTAAATATATCTGAATGCAATTGCTATTGTTTATGATTTTGGTTAGGACTGTTGCTGATTTCAATAGATGAGAAATGCCAGTTCCCTTTCCTGCTACCTCATCGTATTGCGAATCTGCTAAAAACACGCCAAATTACGCCACCATCTTCCCGCAGTTGGAAATCTTAGCTGCCATCTTTTGTCCTGATTTATAGTATTGACACTTGATAAAACTAACTTAGAAGACGCGTTTATCCTACTATTTTCACCAACTTAATCTATCCAACGATAGTTCACGAAACACTTCTACGATATTTTCTCAAAATGCTTAGGGTCGATGTTAAACTTGTGATGAATCTGTTGATTAAATATGACTTCACGCGGGTACGTTACACCAAGCAAGACTGGGCTACTTACGAAAAGAACACGGAGAGAGAGAGAGAGAGAGAGAGAGAGAGAAGTAGAGAGAGATAAAAATTTTCCTCAAAAAAGAACAAGAGAGAGAGAGAAGAGAGGAGTGAAACGCATCCAAGAAAGACACTTGAGAGATAGAGAGAGAGAGAGAGAGAGAGAAACCCTCAAAAAAGAAAAAAGAGAGAGAGAGAGAGGGGACAGGAGAGAGAGAGAGAGACTTAAGAGGAAGAGGAATGCCTCCTAAAAAAAACACGAAGAGAGAGAGAGAGAAGAGAGAGAGGGACGAGAAACTGCCTAAAAGCTTTAAATCAAAAACGGCGAAGAAAGGCCCAAAGGCAACAAACGACAGAGAGAGAGAGAGAGAGAGAGATCCTAACCGACCGAATCCTCTGTCAGACTCCAATTTGCCAATTCGAGGACTGAGCGACTTCCCTTGCCCTTTTCAAAGTCTGAAGGCTGTGGACGGGGGACGGGGGGTTACTGAGTGGCAGCGTTTTTGAGAAGGGGTCGAGGGGGAGTGGGAGGTGTCCCCACAGATGGGTGGGGGGAGAAGACAGCCTTGGGAAAGGAGGGAATAGTGGGGTTCGTTTGGGGGGGGGGGGTGGGGGGGGCGGGGGGGGCGGGGGGCGGGGGAGCTTTTGTTCGATATTCAAATGGCCTGCGCCCCAATGGGAAAAGTTACATCGTTGTGGTGAATTTTCTCTCTTTAATCAATTGCCTTGACTGGAAAACAATCTTCAATGGCTTACGTCACCTATTAAAAGGAGATCCTTCATCTTGGGGTCGAACTCTCTCTCTCTCTCTCTCTCTCTCTCAAGAATTTTAGAATACGTCTACCTTTTAATTCATGTGCTTCGTTCCCTTCAATTCTCTCTCTCTCTCTCTCTCTCTCTCCTTTTCTCTTCTTCTCTCTCTCGTGTTCTTTTTGAGGGCCTTTTCTCTCTCTCTCCTCTCCTCTCTCCTATCCTATCTTCTCCTCTCTCTCTCTCTCTCTCACTCAAGATTTTAGAATACGTCTACCTTTTAATTCGTGTGCTTCGTTCCCTTCAATTCTCTCTCTCCTCTCTCTCTCTCTCTCTCTCAAGATTTTAGAATACATCTACCTTTTAATTCATGTGCTTCGTTCCCTTCAATTCTCTCTCTCTCTCTCTCTCTCTCTCTCTCTCTCTCTCTCTCGTTTTGAGCGATTTTCTCTCTCTGTCTCTTCCTCTCTTCTCTCTCTCAGATTTTAGTCTCCTTTTAATTATGCTTCGATTCAATCTCTCTCTCTCTCTCTCTCTCTCTCTCTCTCTCTCTCAGTATTTGCTTTCACGTTGCCTGCTTGATCCTCTCCCGCTTCCAGTTCAACATCATTCCAAACTTTCGTCATTGTGTAAGCTCTCGTTGATTTCCTCTTCATTCATATGATTTAAGTTTAAACAGTCTTTATTTTTTTTTCGCAAATATCGATTTTTCTCGTTAAACCACTCGTGTCTTTATTACTTCAGTCACAAAGAATACAAAGAGATTTCCGCCTCTCGAAAAAGGGCAGGCTATAAGAATTTGCTCAAACGAAGGCAATTCCAAAGGAACCTCGCAGCTTTGAAAAGATGATTTTGGTAAACGCTAATTTTGAAGTAGCCAGTATCAATATTTTAAACTTCCGCCGAAATAACAGTTTATGTTTTAGTGTTTTAATTAAAAAACACAATCAATGAATGGATCTTGATGACTGGACTTTTAATTCTAAGGTAAAAAAAATGCCATACAGGCATTTATGCCAGGGAATCAACTGGAGACAGTCATTTGTATACCATGTTTTATCTAAGACATTCTTGGTGGATGTAATACGAGATACATGCATTACGGAGAGTACATCAAGTGTAATAGAAAACCACATCAGCTTTAACGGTTAACAACTCCCTTTCATTTTGCTCGAATGCTTTTCCTCCATTCAAAGATATCTCTACAACTTCATAACACAAGAGAAGCCTTTAATTAAAAGACTTGGAACGCAAGCGCGAATTTCCATACGTTCACAACCGACTGATGAAACTCAAAAGGGAGTAGGTTGTGCAACGTAAAATACCTAGGAAATCCTGGTGACGACAAATGACCTCTAACTCACAAAACAACGTTAACAACAACAATAAGAGCAATAACAACGACGACAATATTAATAACAAAGACATTGAACCGACACTTTCAAGAATAGCATCCGGGTTCCTGACATCGCGATTCATTTCCGACAAACAAATTGCAATCCATAGCTGCGACGTCGGAAATTAATTTTCTGGGGCTGAGGGAATATTAGAAATACTCAAGAGAAATTGCCAAGGAAAATTCAACGTTGGACAGTTGGTTTTAAAACATGGAAATGATATATAGATGAAATATCCCAAATAAGAAAGAGTAAGCCATATATATATATATATATAATATATATATATATATATATATATATATATATAATATATATATATATATATATATATATATTGTTTGTATGGTCTTTTTACGTTGCATGGAACCAGTGGTTATTCAGCAACGGGACCAACGGCTTTGCGTGACTTCCGAACCACGTCGAAAGTGAACCTCTATCACCAGAAATACACATCTAATAACCCCACCTCAATGAAATGCCCGGAACGAACTCGCGGCCACCGAGTTGGAAGATCAAGACCATACCGATCACGCCACCGAGGCGCTTTTATTATATATATATATATATATATATGATATATATATATATATATATATTATATACATAATATATATACATATATATATATACATACATATATATAGATATATATATTATATATATATATATACATACATGATTTATATCACATCACCGTGACTCACATACGTGTATTAAGCTACAAATGTCTTTAATATACAATTCGCTCTACATCGGAATTAATATACTTTCATATATGTTAATCGAAGGGGAATTACCTCACTTGTTGGCCAGAGTCGATAACCATCACTGATGCCCTGATTTCTCCTCTGAACGCTGGGTTGCTGGTTCGC
>NC_087213.1:10855557-10860557 GCF_015104395.2 Macrobrachium nipponense | reverse complement strand
TGAATAAGTCTAATGAAACTCATTTAAATCAACATTAGCGATAATAAATAAAGAATTAATAACGGAAGGAGGAGGAGGAGGTCATAAAGAATACTACCACGAAAATGTACATCCCTACTAGCAATGAACAAGCATTGCATAATGGCTGTCCTTGCAGTCACTCGAGAAAAATGACGACCGAGTAAATATAACCATTTCTCTTTGACAACTACTTTCAATCACTGAGCGCCCAAAAGCCCTTTAATGGAAGTCTACGGCGGAGCCTTCCTTTCATTCATTAAAGCATCAGAGGTCACAAACCGAATGAAAAAGTCGTAGTAGAGAAGGGAAAAATGTCACGAAGTCAAATAGCTTGTTTGTGTGTATGGTGTTTTTACGTTACTTGGACCCAGTGGTTATTCAGCAACGGGAACAACGGCTTTACGTGACTTCCGAACCACGTCGGGAGTGAACTTCTATCACCAGAAATACACATCTCTCATCCCCCAATGGAATGCCCGAGAATCGAACTCGGGACGCCAGCACCATACCGACCACGCCACTGAAGCTTCCGATAACTATGAAGAGTCGCTTGATTGAATACTCGTGGTAGAAGCGGTGCTAAAGGACGTAACTCCGTTGAACTGGGGAGCAGGATTGATCTATGCGTATTGGAGGTGGGGGGGAGTGGGGGATGAGGAGGGAGTTTGAGCAACCTGCAAGGAGGGATTGAGAGTGGGGCCAATAACTTAACCTACTTTACATGAAAGCGGAGAAAGGGACCAACTTCAATTAAAAATTTTTCTTGGAAGAAAGCGGTCGACATGGAATGCCTTCGATGATCTTTATTTTAAGACAAGTAGTAGGAATGGAAATACTTACAAAAATTTTGGAAACAGGGAGTGGCTAACATGAAGTAACTTAATTAAATACTCTGTGATGGGAAGTGACTAGCATGTAGATTTTATCACAATCCATGGATTTTATGCAACACGCACACGTTTTGTGTGTGTGTGTGTGTGTGTGTATATATATATATATATATATATATATATATATATATATATATATATATATCAGTCTTTACGTCAGGCAGGAATTTTACAAGCAAACTCATTTAAGTAGTTTTCCTCTTCATAAATAACGTATTTCAGGAAATTCCACAAGGCGTCGCGCAATACCGACAAATATTGCATCCAGACAATTGTCTACCGTAATTAGGAGGTGAATTCATCTAGAAATGTCCCTGACGAACGCAGGATACGTCAAGAAACGTCCGACTATGTGAGGGAAACAGACTCGCCCCTTCATGTTGTACGGAACAAACAATAATGAGCTTCCCCCTGATATTACAACAGATAGTTTACATAAATTTCAATATCATAACGTTACTCTCTCTCTCTCTCTCTCTCTCTCTTTCTCTCGTTGAGTCTTTGTCAATAACGGCGTCTTCTATGCCGTCCCAACTTCACAACAAACCTCCCCATCCAAAACTGGGCCCTCCCCCCTACCACTATCCTAAGCAAACTCCCTCCCTCCCTCCCTCCCTCCCTCTGTCTGTACCCGAAAATGTGTTCGCTATTACGGCGCCGGTATCTGTTCCGAATAGCCTCACTTACTTCGAATCCACTTATTGTTGAACCTCGTAAAGGACCTGATTACCATATCGAAAACTAGGAGGGCGCTAGTTCTCGTGCGTATAAAATATATCACTCGCCCCCATTTCAGGTACATTTGACAATACTTTAGGTCAGGTGCATTCTAGGAGATATGCCACATGCTTGATTAACATTCTGCAGTGTCCTGCATATTTTTTCCCTTTTCACTGCTTGTCTCTCAACTGATTTCATATAATATTATTATACTCTGTTTTTTTTTTTCATCTGTCCATCCGCCTGTGGTGTTTTTGTATGGTAACACTGCGTCCCGGGCTTTAGATAGTTACATTCTGCTTACATTCAACGATTATAATAATATCCTATTTCGAATATTAACGATGTAATTCGCATACAGTAAATTATTAAAACACTTTTCAGTTGCAAATGTACACCCAGATATCCTTTTATTTACCTAAAACTTACAAATAGCGTAACTATCTAAAGCCCGGGACGCAGTGTTACCATACAAAAACACCACAGGCGGATGGACAGATGGAAAAAAACAGAGTATAGACATTCTAATGGAAAACTGATCCAATGTTGTTTGCCCATCCACTTGACTGATTGACCGTCACTTGGCATCGCAATAAATAGATCACCGACACTGACAGCCTGTTCTAACTCCACTTAACCTCATTAACATTTTCCTCACAAAACATTCATTCCTCCCACACACACTTTATAAACACCGACGTTGAACAAATATCAAGGTATGCAATCATGCTTCACCGTCTTCATATTTCAGCCAGTTGAGGTTATCAGCTTCTTTTTATCGTTAACAACGAACTACGCATCGCTGACTAGAGAATCTAAAATATTACGGGGACTGAGTTCGATCCTCCAACCACATCGAATCATTTGGAAACGAATTGTACTTCAAGTTGTTTAATACTTATGTGCTCCACGATTCATTTAGTCTAATCTTTGATATTAGAACCTATTCTCTCGAACGGATATTTATAAATGGGAAATTCCCTCCATTTTGTCAATACCGTTTCTAAACAAGTATCAATATTTCAGTTTCTGCAGTTAATTTTTAATGTTCATTCCTTTATCTATCTATACTAAATTGATTCTTCTTTGGTGTTATGTATACTTTTCCTAAACATATCCAATTCATTATCATAAAAAAGTAAGACTTTCAATTGTGGCGTTCGGCTAATTTTCACAAGCATGAGCTCTGATTGACTTTCACCTCATAAATAGTATATAATGCCTCTATCTCCACCAACGTTAACAGAGAGTCCTTTTAAAACAAGTTGAGATTAACTGTGATACCCGATACAAAGAAAGGGAGACTTCGTACTTTCCGATAGATCACGTATCTTCCTCAACTACATCAAAGTTCGAGGCTACTTTTTGTATGGGAGTGGGGAGGAGAAAGGAGAGGGGGTACCAATTTCTCTTGCATGGCAATGCACCTAAAAGACTGTTATGTTTAATTAAAGTTACCATTATAAACACCGGGGGAAAACTGCAATGGAACAATGCTGCCAATCTGCTTTATAACAAATGCTTTCTAAAAAGAACTTAAAACTATACCTTCAAACTCAATCACAGAATAAGGATAAAAAAAAAACATATACACTATCGCTGGTTATCCAGTTAATTTTACAAAGCTTTACCGAATAACACGACGGTTGCAGGTGCGGTTTTTTTTTTTCTTTTTTTTTCTGACAAGAGTGCTATTGGTTCTTACTTTCCTCTCTGTCTGATGCTGTTAGATGTTTGACACCTTATAAGAAAGGGCCATTTTGATCCTATAATCACAGCATTAGAATACTTGTAGTTGTTCGCAGTGAAGAAAGCTTCCTAAAATTTGATGAACACCCTCTCTCTCTCTCTCTCTCTCTCTCTCTCTCTCTCTCTCTCTCTCTCTATCTATGTTCACGTTTCTCAAATGACGATGTTTTTCCTTTTTGGCCCCTTGACATTTGTGGAGAAAGAGGAGCGAGAGAGAGAATCGTTAAACTCATGCAGATATACCATCATCTAACACAGTTTTCCCTCTTTTAAGAATAAACAACAGGGGAAGAAAAACC
Source organism: Macrobrachium nipponense (assembly GCF_015104395.2). Classification (NCBI taxonomy): domain Eukaryota; kingdom Metazoa; phylum Arthropoda; class Malacostraca; order Decapoda; family Palaemonidae; genus Macrobrachium; species Macrobrachium nipponense. The sequence goes on along the minus strand of NC_087213.1, from coordinate 10,856,878 downwards.
ACCCTGAACTATTACCATTCTGGGTGTAATACGTAACGGATCAACCGCTCACTTCCTCCCAGGGGAGGGGTGGCGTCACTCCTTGCCGGCCGGAAGGACTGACTGGTCGGGTCGCGCCGAGAAGTCACCCCAATGAGACAAGGGGAAGATTAGCGAGTCTTTCACATCCAGGACGGGATACACGAACAAAATTGACACTACAGTGGTAAAAATGTAGTGATCTGTATTTAGAACGAAACTGACACTACAGTGGCCCGTGTAGAGCGATTTGTATGTAGAACAAAACTTCCACTACAGTGGCCAATGTAGAGATTTGTATTTAGAACAAAACTTACACTACAGAGTGAATATATGTTTCTTGAAGGTAGACTGTCATTTCGTATCAAATGTTCTCATCATGGAGATGTTCATGTGAAAGTGGAGTATGTCCTTTCATAAAAAATTTAAGTATTTATCTTCTTCGGTAAGTTTTGAACTTTCTGTATTGGTTATAAGTGGAAAATACTGTAAAAATATCTGATTTTACTTTCAAACTGTATTTTCTATCACTGTATGAGACTATGCTTTCCAAAATCTCAATTCCTAGTTGTGTGTGTGTGTGTGTGAGAGAGAGAGAGAGAGAGAGAGAGAGAGAGAGAGAGAGAGAGAGAGAGAGAGGTAAATTAACCAAGAAACCGCTCTTTCGGTAACGAGCCTCGTATCAGCTAGGTAAGGAGCTCTACTCAGTAGGTGGAAGTCCTTGAGACTTAGAGGAGGCAATAAAGTCAACGGGAGAACGAGGGTCTTTGTTATTACCAAGGAAGGCTGCCGAAGTATTTAATACTTCGTTTACTTACCATTAATTCGTCTCTAGATCCTCTGGAGGGTCTGCAGGGGGAAGCGGGGGAGGAAGCTCGAGTAAAGAGGTAAATTCGACTTCGATTTTGAGTGCCTAGAGATTTCATGTAGACAGGTAGGGGTGGGGTTGGGGATGAGCACTGGGTTAAAGGGAGGGATGGGCGAGGGAGATAAAGGGTGGGGGAGTGTCAGGAAGTGTAGGAATGCATAAGGGGGAAGTTGGTGGTAAGCCGGACATGGACAAAATGCAAAGAGAGAGAGAGAGAGAGAGAGAGAGGAGAGAGAGAGAGCTGAAGATACACAATTTGATGAGGTTCAGTACTTTTCCTTTATGCATATGAGGAATCAACGCTAACACTAAGGTTGAACAGCCAATCCCTATGAAAAATTAGCTTGGGAGTGTTTGCTCTTCACCGTCCATGTTTGTCTTTCGGATGCTGAAGGGCTAACGATGATTTTGGATGAGAGGGCCCGTTACTAAGTG
>NC_087213.1:10838057-10853057 GCF_015104395.2 Macrobrachium nipponense | reverse complement strand
AGGTCACGTGACCTCGTTCTGATTTGATTGATTTACAGGTTTTAAGCATAATGCCAAGCACTGGGGCAACTAAGGCCATTCAGCGCTGAGACGGAAATTGACAGCGAAAAGACTCGAAAGATGTAACAGGAGGAAAGTCTTAAAAAAGTTGCACTATGAATCAATTGTTAGGGTGGAAATTAAGATGGAAGAAAGGGAACATGAACGGAGGTACAGTAAAAGGAATGCCTACATTGCGCCGCATGAGGTGCATTGGCGGCAATACCCTCCTACAGGGGTGACCTCCTGATACTCTGGAATATACACTAAGTATGTATGTATGTGCATATCCCACAAAAATGCAACCACGGAATTATGTCATCTTTTATTTCCAATTACGGGAGACCGCGATTTCAGAACACCTAGATCATAACTTCCTACCGCGGAATAATCATAATTCGTTGTTATATGTTATGCTTTGCTTCGTTACGCAAAGGTAGTAAGTCGGCTTCCTGCAAGTAAAGTCCTCCAAGTAAAATCTCCGGAGGTCCGTCTTTAGGATATCACGGGACACATTTCAAATACTGAAGCAGGAAAAGAAGAATGGTCCTTCAGTAATCGAGTTACCATGGTCAGGAACGTGATGGCTCATTCTGCACAAGGTTTAAAATGTATCTTTCAAGTATGGAGAAATCTAAAAGTACTTTTTTCTTATGAACTTGATCCTGGAATTTTTTTTTACATGCAATCTTCATAATAAAGGAAATGCAAAATACAATCTAATGCACTCATTCTTGATAATTTACAAAGGCAATACGTTCATTCTCATCAAAGGAATACCTCCTGAATTCCTTAGTAATGAATAAATAACAAATGCATTCCTACCAATGCAGTACTTGGTAAATTCACTCTTAGCTACGAAAAAGACTGCGAAAGCACTTTGAAAATTTCATTTTATATGACAAGAGAAAGTGCAAATGCATTTTAACCAATAGGATATACTGTTGACTGATTTATTATTCACGAAAAAGAATACAAATGGGTATAGACTGGATGCATTCTCATGGTTTAGAATCCAAATTGGTACAGATTGATTGCATTCCCAGTGATCAGATAACGCATTCTGAATATTTAATGTTAAATCATAAAGCATAAGCGAAAACATTCTTCATCTCAAAAGTAAGCATCGAAATTCCTTCTAAAGCGAGAACGAAGTGCGAAAGCACAACTGAAGCAGAAGTAACAACCCTCTTCCTCCCGCCCTTCACAACAAATGAAAGCAAAAGCCTTGATACACCAAGCACGTTCGAATGCAGAACAAGAGGACAGGGACAGAGAGAGAGAGAGGGAGAGAGAGAGAGAGACGCTCCTTTTATTTTCTTTTTTATTTCAGAAGGCTCCCATCCCCCCCCGGAGGATGATGTTTCTGACCTTCAAAATGAAAGTCTCGACTCGACTCGCAGAGATAAAAATCATTTCTCCGGGGGAAGTCGACTGACTGTAGCCGCGGCAGGAGAAGAGTAAGCAGCAGGATGCAGCTTCGCCCCTTATCGGGATAATATCTCCGGGATGCTGAGCAAGGCCGGCGTTACCAGCATTGCTAGAATTGCACTGCATTGCCGCAGGCTCAACTGAGGACCTGGCTGGAATGCGTACGCGGCCAAAAACTTGGGCATAGTCTACGTTGAGAGAGAGAGAGAGAGAGAGAGAGAGAGAGAGAGCGCTTTCTCCATCCTTCATTCATCAGCTTCCGTCATGCTTCTCATAATGTTACTGGAATTTTGCGTGTCTTCTCAAATAGGGTATTATTATTATTATTATTATTATTATTATTATTATTATTATTATTATTATTATTATTATTATTATTATTATCAATGGGAAAAAGCGACGTTCCTAAATACTGATGGAAGTCCAGCGTGAATATGCGAAGAAATATCAACGGTCTCTCTAAAGCAATGCAATTACAGTTAGTGATTATGTAAGCTGTGACGAAGCAATAAAATAATTCTCTAATATTTGGCATTGACGTATCGATCCATTTTTTTTCTTGACGCAATCAAAGCTTAACAAAAAACGCAGAAAAAAAATTAACACCATTCCTGTATTCTTATCGAGTGGTATTTTGTGCCTGAATTTTGATAACTAAAACAATCATGACCGTAACGTAATCCACATGAATAATATAAACGTGGGACCAAATAGAAGTTATTATCAATTATTTTCACTGGATTTGATTGCATTCTCGCGTTTAAGAAGTTCACACGTTCGATTCCTGATTTTTCTGCGGGACCCGTCCACTACTAAGTTGCTTGAGTCACGGCTTTTGATTAGGTAGCATAAATAAACACACACATTATATATATATATATATATATATATATAATATATATATATATATATATATCATATATATATATATATATATATATATATATATATATATGTGTGTGTGTGTGTGTGTGTGTGTGTGTGTGTGTGTATGTATGTAGTATGTATTATATAACTGTCCACTACTAAGTTGCTTGAGTCACGGCTCTTTTGATTAGGTAGCATAAATACATACATTTTATATATATATACATATATATATATATATACATATATATATATATATATAGTATATATATATATACTATATCTATAACATGGATATATGACATCAAGGAAGGCAAATGAATTCGTGGTCACATGCTCAGTTTACATTGTCGTATCTTTTTTTTTTTACTTCCCATGATCACATTCACAAATGCAAGCATAAACCAAAGTACACATTAAGCTGCACATGTACTACACGTACAAATCACGCGTAGATACATTATCTGCTTTGTCTATGCCAATAACATCTCTACACCAACCATCGAAGTTGAATATCCATCAGCCGATAGGCGTCCATCGAACACTGTCTGGCCGAGACATTCGGCGGAAATGGGTCCTCTTAACGCCCAGAGTAACGTGTTTCGCAAGGTTATTCTAACGTCCACTATCACGCCCGACGTCCATTGGAGAGGGGACATGGGTCCCCATGAGTACCCCGGCCATGTGTGTCCCCGCACCTCCTCCTCCACCTTGTCCTTGTCAACCCTTCCCCCCCGGGGCATGCAAACTCCTGTCATAACCCACCATACCGGACTGTTATCGCTGTGAGTACGCGGCAATCAGTAGCCCGTTTGCTTACCTTGACGGCCTCTATCTTGTACTTCATCATGTTGGTGACGTCCTCCGCCATCTCCTTGACGAGCTGCAGGCCGTCGTTCCTCTGAACCTTGGCTCCTCGGAAGTTCTGCAGGGGGAAAGGAAAGGCATTTCGTTAATGGTGTCTCTCATTGTCATGTTCACATATCAATGCTCTTGATTTTGTAAAAATTTATCTTTCGAACGTTATTTTACATTCATCAAAATTCATGCTGTGATTTTGTTTTTAAAAAATGAATTGCTAAAGCACTATTCCTGTCATCTGTACTGATAGCTTCTCTATGTTCATAGAGAGCTTGCCCACGTTCCTGCCAAAATCTCTGAAAAAGCGGTTGCAACTCTCATATTTTAAAATGTATACTAATCTAATGTGATCCACTTTTATCTGCTCTTTCATTCTTGCATACGTAATCCTGATGGTGTTGAAATGTAGTACGAATTTATAGATCTCATCCTTTAGTTTTCATTGCTATAGTTACACTCTAAAAATATAAAAGCCAGAAAGGTATTTTTGGCCCCAGCATTTATCAGAGCTATTATTATCACTAAATTATTCTGGCAAGAGACGCTCTTTCAGACACGTACTGTTGAATGTTATCGCTACATCAGCTGCATCAAAATTGTAGTCTTCGCTATATTTCTGATTACTGTTTTTTATCTGGTACTACATCTGCCGAGTAACGTGCCAGTGTGATTCATCTTCCGAAGGAAGAAGTTAATATGGACAAAATAATTGAAATAAGGAGGACATCATCTATAGAGTTATATATATTATACAATATAGACAATTTTGGTATTGGTCAAATCACCGATATGGCCAACGTTTTATTTGGTATGGTCACGGCAGTGGTTTGCATTTTATAGTCGATGGGTAGCAGCCCCACCGCCAAAGAGAATTCTAGCAACCGTGACGTCACGCAACGTCACGCTCCAGGGAACTTTCTCCATCCAACAGGAGACCAACATCGCGCCACCAGCCAATGAAGATTCAAGCATGTGACCTGCTGGCCCATCGACTATAAAATGAGTAGACTACACCAGTGTCATCATTCTACTCCAAACCACTGCCATGACCATATTCGGTTGAAGCCGAATGAAACATTGGCCATATCGGTCATTTGGCTAAAACCAAATGTGTCCACTGTGTATAAGATATAACCCTCTACGGTTCATGTCCTCCTTATTTGACTTACTTTGTAAATAACATGATACTCGACGAAATTCCCGTTTATCGGCTTCTCCCTTCGGAAGATAAATCACATCGGCAAGTTACTCGCCATATATAGTACCAGAAAAAAATAAAAAAAAATAAGCATAAATATAGAGAAGACTCTCTACAAGATTAATGCAGCTGATGCAGAAATCACTTTCAACGGTATTATTATTATTATCACCATTAACCTAAGTACCCATAGTATCAAATGATATCACAAATGATACCTTTAGAAATATCAAATGAAAGGTTTCCATTCTTCCGAAAAGGTTTAGTAGCTTAGATCCTGACTGTGTGTATAAATACATATTTTCATAAAGAGGCCTGAACATTAATGAATGTTTTATATGAAAAAGGATATCAAGTTTTATTTCACAATATGAACAGAAAGAAGGCACGAATGAAAATAAATAATTCATATCGCAGTATTCAATGAGTGCACATACACTCACTCACATTAATATTAAACGCAATCCTTTGCGTAAAATGATTAAAATCTTTACATTATTCATATCCATATATTTTACGAACAGATGTATCCTTCCACAAAAAAAAGAGCACATTTACACATCTGAAATCAGTTATTATAAAGTACAAACAGGAACATCGCACGAAGGATAAATAGATCTGACTAAGCGAGGCATTCGCAATTACAACCAAATGGCGGGAAACTTTTTGAATCAGATATAGTGTGAAACATTCAGTGCTGCCACCAAGCGGCAACTTTCCCGAAACTCCAGGACAGGAGCCGTGATATTAACGTCCCCAGATTAACAGTACTCGGGCTTAAATGGCCGTCATTTCTTTTCTCCCTAATGCACAGCGCGGACGAATGGGGGATTTCTGACTGAAGGCACTCCAAAAATGGATTTGTTTTTCTAATTTTTTATACGATTTAATGTATCGCTGAAACAACACACACAAACACACATATATGTGCACTTGTACGTATGTACTATGTATGAATATATATATATTATATATATATATATATATATATAGTACATATATATATATGCAAACGCACATATATATTTGTATAGTATACTATCTATATATACATATATACATATATAATAAATATATGTTATATATATATATAATTATAAATATAATAAATAATATATTATATATATATATATAATATAATAATATATTATCTATATATATATATATATATATATATATATATAGATATATATATGTGTGTGTGTGTGTGTGTGTGTGTGTGTATACACATAATGTATATATATATATATATATATGTATATATATATTTATATATATATATAAAACATATAATTCGGCTATTTATACTAAAAGACAAAAGCTCAACGAGAAAGGCGCACTAGCAATACGAGCACGCATACTTGACCAGCTAAATATTCATAAAAAGCAAAATCTCGATAAGGTTTTCCTTCACCAGAAATGATCTTGAGCAATATTTTGTGTATATACTGAATCTACCGATCATTTTTACACCATATTTATCTATTACTAATGATCAACATTTCCTTGAACTTTCCACTTCCTTCCCCACTTTTGGGTATGTTGATCACTCCAACCAACAAACGAAGATCCTTTCACTTCCGGTGGGTTCGAATCCTGCCACAGGGGGTGAAAGTATCTATCCATCTATCTATCTATAATATATATCTATATATATATATATATATTATATATATATATATATATATATATATATATATATATATATATATATATATATAAATCCTGCCCAAACCGCCTTTCAGCTTCTTCGATGCTTATCAAAGTATATACTTGCCTGCCCTCGAATTAATCCCCTCCTCTCTCTCTCTCTCTCTCTCTCTCTCTCTCTCTCTCCTCCTCTCTCTTCCTCTCATCTCCCTCTCTCTCTCCCTAATCTCTGCACACAGGCTTCTTTTTTTTTTATCGCTTTTCCTTTCTCTCCTCCTTAACTTTTTTTTTTACCCTGAGGAAATCTTACTTAAGGAGGATTCAGAAGCCAAAGCCAAAAGCAGCCACTCCGTCCTCGTGAGTTAGCTCGACATTATTTGGTGTCGACCAAAGAGCTAATACGAAGATTGTGATGCAATTACGTCGGGATAAATGCAAAGAGGAAGAGATGGTAACTCTCAATAAATACTGTCATGTAATTTAGTCTGGATACGCGTAAACGCAGAAAGCTAGAGACAGACACGCACTCACTAAATGAGAGAGAGAGAGAGAGAGAGAGAGAGAGAGAGAGAGAGAGAGAGAGAGAGATACACTCCTCATGAAGCTGTGTTATCATTAATATTTTTGCTATTCTGTTTGCCACTCTCGTTTCCGTCGACGAGATGAGTCCTTTCCATTACGAAAAAGATGAATATATATATATATATATATATATATATATATATATATATATATATATATATTAATATATCTCCTATCTATAAAACTCTCTCTCTCTCTCTGTTTTTCTCCAATGAGCTCATTTAACTTTTCAAACACACGAATGAGGTTCGGAGAAGAATTTTTTTCACAAAAAATAAAACAATTTATCTTCTTTCAGGAAGCGAAAAAGTAAAGGGTAAATTAGAAATAGAAAGTTCTTAGGACGAAGTAATTAAAATATCTAAAAAAGAAATCAATACATTTCTCAGCATCTTAGAATATGCATACAGTAAATCTAAAATTATAAATACGTTCATTTTATAAAAATGAATACATTTTTGTCAAGTTTACATAGATTATACGAACTGCGGGTTCAACCACGATTCAGTACTGTAGTATGAAGACAATCTCAGTGATGGGGAAAATTTAGAGTGGTTCTAGTTAAAACATTTTCCACTCACACAAACACACACACACATACATACAGCACATGCAAACAAATATGTGCATATATATATATATAATATATATTATATATATATATATATATATGTGTGTGTGTGTGTGTGTGTGTGTGTGTGAGTGTGTGTGTGTGTGTGTGTGTGTGTGTGTGTATTTGTATGTCTATTTCTATACCAGTTGGCATTTTTGTGAAAATTATAATAATTACTTATATATAATTTTGAATATATATTACGTAGATATATACAGCCATATATATAAATATATATATAGTATATATATATATATATATATATATATATACTACACATATATAGATATATATATATCTATATATCTATATATCTATATATATATATAATATATATATATATATATATAGTATATATAGTTATATAGTTATATATATCAGAGCATCGTTCCACGCTTCTTTTCTCTTTCGATCTGTATGGCTCCTCTTCCTTACGGTTCGCCGACATTTAATTCAGCATTAAAATTAATCCACATTTACTAAGTTTCCAGGAATCAGCATTATGTTTTTGCCCTCCTTTCAGCCTTTAATTCTAACCTCCGCATATTTAATATCAGCATAAGTTATATATATATATATATTATAATATTATATGTTATATATATCTATCTCTATATTATATATTATCTCTTCAATTATATAATCTCGTTTTTTATTATTTATTAACGACGACCCGCAAATATGCTAATACTACACTCAAGTTGACGATTTTAAAACCATACTTAAAATAAAACTGTTTATTAAAAGTAGTACAAACTCCTTAATTCATTAATTCGTGTTTTAAGTGTTCTGGTCATTTCTCTGTCCGGCCGCACTTTTACTGTCCGCCCTCAGATCTTACAACCTACTGAAGCTAGAGGGCTTCAAATTGGTTGGTTGATCATCGACCCTCCAATCATCAAACATATATAATTGCGGCCCCCTAGCCTCAGTAGTTTTTTCATATTTTATCCAAGGCTAAAGTTACCCATGATCGTGCTTCTGGTAACGCTATAGGACAGGCCACCACCGGGCTGTGGCTGAAAGTTTCACGGTGCGCTGTTCATACAGTATATACGCTGTACCGAAATCTCTATTGCTCCCAAGAAACATCTGTGCATTTTTTTTTTTTTTAGTTGTTTATGGTTATTTGACTTTAAGCAACGTCACCTTTCATTCTTAATGCTGATGCCAATAGGAAGGGCACACTAATTCCCTCTTCTGGCCAAATCCGAGGAAGACACGGAAGCGAAGGTTTAGGGAAAATGATCGGGTCTTAACTCCTGTGAAGAAGACCGGCCTCCATTCCTTCTCAGGGATGGAAAGTCATTGGAGTCGGGGCAAACAGATACACACACACACACACACACACACATACACAGAGAGACCTTACCTTACCTTACAGACCTTACATCTTGTTCGGGTTGCCCCAGGTCCCTCAGTGTGAGGCACCTCTAATGTCTACCAGAGAGTTGCTAGTACATCTTCCGGTATATTTTTGCATCTTCCAATCTTGGATGGTCTGGGATGCAGTTTAGATATTTGTCGAGCTTATTCTTAAACACATCTACGCTCACTCCTGATATATTCCTCAGATGAGCTGGCAACGCATTGAAATAGACGCTGCATTATCGATGCTGGTGCGTAGTGGATTAATGTCCTGTGTGCTTTTTCCTTATTTTTCCTGGTATATTTTGGGCACTATTAATCTACCTCTGCTTGCTCTTTCTGATATTTTTAGTTCCATGATATTTTCTGCTATTCCTTCTATCTGTTTCCATGCCTGAATTATCATGTAGCGTTCTCTTCTCCTTTCCAGACTATATAATTTTAAGAATTGTAGTCTTTCCCAGTAGTCTAGGTCCTTAAGGTTCTTCTATTCTAGCTGTAAAGGTAGGACCTTTGTACACTCTCTATTTGTGCAATATCCTTTTGATAGTGTGGGTACCATATCATATTGCAATATTCAAGTGGACTACGAACATATGTTTTATAAAGCATAATCATGTGTTCAGCTTTTCTTGTTTTGAAGTGCCGTAACAACATTCCCATTTTTTTGCTTTACATTTTGCCAACAGAGTTGCTATTTGATCATTGCATAACATGTTCCTATTCAATCATCACACAAGGTCTTTAACTGCTTCCTTATTTGTGATGGTCTCATTATTAGGTCCCTTATATGCATATAGCTTTCTTTCTCTGTCTCCATAATTTATTGATTCAAATTTATCAGAGTTAAATACCATCCTATTTACCTCTGCCCAATCATATACTTTGTTTAGGTCTCTTTGTAGAGCGTTCCTATCTTCATCACAAGTAATTTCTCTACTTATTCTTGTGTCATCTGCGAAACTACTCACTACCGAATCCTCAACATTACTGTCTATGTCTTCAATCATAATAACAAACAGTATTGCAGCTAACACCCGTACCTTGCGGCACACCGGATATTACCTTGGCTTCATCCGATTTCTCGTCGTTTGCAATAACTATCTGTTTTCTGTTGTGTAAAAATTCTTTTAACCATCTTCCTACTTTATCCACGATATTGTGTTTTCTAATTTTCTTCGCTAATATATTATGGTCTACTTTATCAAAAGCTTTTGCAAAGTCTAAATAAACCACATCTGTTTCATTTCCGCTTTTCATATTTTTGAATATGTTTTCACGGTGGACTAACAGTTGGGTTTGTGTACTTTTTCCGGGTACGAAACCATGTTGTCCTTTATTAACAAATTATTATTTTTTTATTAAATGTTTCATAATATTTTTCTTCATTACCCTTTCATACACTTTCATTATATGTGATGTTAGACTCACAGGCCTATAATTACTTGCCTCTAGTCTTGATCCACTTTTGAAAGTAGGGGTAATATACGCTAATTTGCTCATCATATATCTTGCCTGTATCTACACTTTGTCTTATAATATGCAAGTGGCTTTGCGATAGAAGAACTACTTTCTTTAACAAAATAGCAGGAATTCCATCAGGCCCTGCAGCAGCTCCATTTTTAATTTCATTAATAGCCTGCACAATATCAGCTTCATTAATATCTATGTCAGCTAAATATTCACTATTTTCATCCCTTACTTCTATATCATTATCTTCATTATCTATTCTAGGGGTGAATTCTCTCTTATATCGTTCTGCCAGTATGTTGCAAATTTCCTTTTTTTTCATTCGTTAATCTCCCTTCAATTCTCAGAGGGCCTATTTCTATTCTTCTTTTATTCATCTTCTTCGCATATGAGTATAATAGTTTGGGGTTTTGCTTGATATTTAATAGGGTTTTTCTTCCAAGTCCCGTTTTTCATTTTCTTTTGATTGTATAATCTTTTTTTCTGCATTTTCTATCTTACTTTTTAGTTCTATAAAACTTCCATGCATTTTTTTCTTTTGCAAGACCTTTTTTCCACTTTCTGATTTTCTGGAACAGATTCTTCTGTCTCTTGGTATGCATGAATGATGTTTTTCTTTTCTTCTTCGGTATATATTTTTCCACTATTATCTCCATATTTTATATAATATCTCCGTATTTACCCTTATGTCCCATCACTTACGAAAATGTTATCCCAATCTTTGTTTAATTCTTCATTTTAATTTCTGACCATTTTATATTTTTACTGTAAAGTTGTATTTCCATATCCTTCCCACTTTTTTATTTTTTCATTTCTTGCTTATCTCTATTTTCACTTGCTTTGGAATGAACTGTTAATTCTATGACATTATGGTCTGAAATACTCGCATTATAAACTATTATTTCTTTACATATTCATCTCGTTCACAATACTAGGTCTAAAGTATTTTCCTTTCTTGTTGGCAGGTGATTTATTTGTTGAATGTTGTATTCTAGTAGCATATCTAATACTTTTCAAATTGCCTCTTATCTTCTGCACTACTATTACTCTCTTTTTTATATGTATAAGTACAACCACAATCTCCTATTCGTTCTTTCCATTCTACGAAAGGAAAGTTGAAGTCACCAGATAGGAGAATAGTCCAGTCCTTGTGATTTCTACATATATCATCCAATTTTTTTCAATTATTAAGTCAAACTCTTTAGTATTAGGAGGTCTATATATTACTATGTTCATCAATTTTTCAGATTCAAATTCTAGCCGCTATTAGTTCACATTCTGAGTTACTATATTTCTCATATATTTTTCCTTGTTTTTTTGTCTTTCCATATATTGCGGTTCCCCCTTGATTCCTATTTTTTTCTATCTGATCTATAAGTTTGGAACCCTTTTATTTGATCATCATTCCCAGTCTCTTGGGAATAACCAGGTTTCACTTATATTCATTATATCTATTTTCTTTTCATTTTGGTTAGTTCTTCTAAGTACTCTATTTTTCTTTTTGAGTTACTCGTACTAAACCCTGCGCATTCATCACTATGATGGTTTGCGTGTTTTTCTCCTTCATTTAATACTGATAGTAATAAGGATTTTCCCATGTCTCTTTCCTGTTCTGGTATGTTGTTCTTTTTTTCATTTCCAGAAATTCTGACATTAAAAAAATCCAACTTTTCCATAATATTTGATCTTCCTTCATCATAATTATTCATTTTGTGTCTGAATCTGCAATTTTCTTCCGTTTCTGCAATATCCTCTTGCATAATAAATACAGTTATTATCTCTGAGTAGAATTTCGGAGCTGATGCTTTGAAATTCTTTGCTGACACCTCTGCATATCTCATTGGTGGTTTGCTTTTCTCTTTTACCTGATATTCTTGATTTCTCTCTTTATTTTGTTTCTTTCTTATTTTGGATTTTATTACTTGGTTGGTTATTTATTTGATTATGATTCTGGCTACAGGGTGCATATATTTGCATTTTTGTCGAACTTCAAATCCTTTTCCTTCTTTTAGGTTTTTACATATTTTGGATGCAGATCTCTGCAATCATCCCCATATCCATCTAAGTATGCACATTTACCATATATTTCATAGTTTTGACATATCTTAGGATGTTTTTGTAGTAACATCTTTCTCCAAATCTGCAATTCCCTCTTTTCAAAAGGTTGCAGATTTTGTCTTTCTTGTCTATTTTTTCCTCTTTCCGTCATTGTATAGATCTGGTAGAGCCTCTTCGGGATTTGCTTTTCTGTTGTCATATCGTAATTTATTTTTCTTCGTAGGTATGCTGCTTTATTGCCTCATATGTAGTATCAATGAGTATCTCTGCATCCATACTTTTATCTTGTTCTTTGTTTTCCTTATTTTTTCTGTCATTTCATTTTTGTTTACTTCTGTTTTTCGTTTTCCTCTTCTTCTTTTTTCTTTTTCTTCTTCTTCTTCTCTTCCTCTTCTTCTTCTTCATCCTCAACTATTTGTACATTCAATCTTGATTTAATAACATTGTCTATCCATGATAGACATGTTGAACAAAAAATTCTTGTATCTTTTCTCAAATCTTGTATTACCTCAGCACACTGTGGATGGGTCGGAATGTTGCATGCAGCACATTTTCTGATTAGGTTTTTGTGGATTGACTATGCTATACCAAACCTTACACAGTTTGCATGCTTTTGGCATTCTTTTTCCTAATGCATCAATTAGTATATTCACAAGATTCACCTTATTCATTTTCTTTGTCGGAATATGTTGGTTTATGTATATTTTCTTTATGAGTCTCTTGACCACTTGGATTTTATTTGGAACTTCTTCATTATTTCAAGATGTTTTCATTAGATTTGTTCCAGTTTGAAGGATTATATCCTTCTAATATATCTATGAATGCTTTTGTATCTTTTTTGGTTAGGACTGTTGCTGATTTCATAGATGATAAATGCCAGTTTCCCTTCCTGCTACCTCATCGTATTGCGAATCTTGCTAGAACACGCAAATTATTTCGCCACCTTTTCCCGCAGTTGGAACTTACTTGCCATCTTGTTCTGATTTATAGTATTACACTTGATAAACTAACTTAGAAGGACGCTTTATCCTACTATTTTCACACTAATCTTATCACCGATAGTTCACGAACACTTCTAGATATTTCTCAAATTCTAGTCGTATGTTTAAACTTGTGATATCTGTTGATTATTGACTTCACGCGGGTACGTCTCACCAAGCAAGATGGCTACTACGAGAGAGAGAGAGAGAGAGAGAGAGACCCAGCACCAAACTTTGGCACCAGATGTATGTGAGAGAGAGAGAGAGAGAGAGAGAGAGAGAGAGAGAGAGAGAGTCATCTTCAAGTCATTCCTCCTCTGTTGAGTCATCAAGCGGAAGTGAGTATTGCCCTTGTATATCTAAATTCGAGTCCTTCTCGGACTAATTCCAGATGTATTTCAAGACTTAAGTCCTTCAGAAAGACCTTCCTCTTCCATGAACTCTGGGGATGAAAATGTAATCTCTCTCTCTCTCTCTCTCTCTCTCTCTCTCTCTCTCTCTCTCTCTCTCCTCCTCTCTCTCTCTCTCTCTCTCTCTCTCTGCTGAATGCCCATAAGAAAAGTCCTTGCTCTTCAGCCAAGTCTTGCTCTGAAAGCACAAATGGTTTCCTTCTTATACAACCAAGGACTCTTTGTCCTTGCTATTACCGAGAAGTCCTGCTGTGAAGTTTGTCCTTATCCCCCTGGAATCAAGTCCTTCCCGACGTCAAGTCCCGATTTGACAAAGCTGTCGCCCGCCCTTGCTCTTCCATAAACTTTCGAATTGGAAACGTCGTCCTTCTCTCTCTCTCTCTCTCTCTCTCTCTCTCTCTCTCTCTAGAGTGGAGTCCTCCTCGACGGTAAGTCCTGAAGGAAGAATGCTGTCCTCCACACTCTCGAGACCCATCCTTTTTTTTTCGGGCACCCTCCCCCCCCGCACCCCTTCCAACCCCCAGCCAAACACTTTTATCTCCCGAGGCTTTTCTGAAAGAGTACGATGTTATTTCCTTGTATTCCCTCTATTCTACTCTCCGCCAAACTCGTTTCCTCCTAATCTTCGGCTCCCTCTCTTCCCCAAACCGTCATCGGCTCCGTCGTTGTCACTCTTTCTTTTCTCCGGCATCTCACGAAGGATTTTCCTTGTCAGCCAACTTCGAGTTAAGGCAAACTCTCTCTCTCTCTCTCTCTCTCTCTCTCTCTCTGCGCGCCAGTCTATTTCTGTCTGTCTGTCTGTCCGTTTGCCTGTCTTCGTTTGTTGTAGTCTTTTTCTTGCTTTACGGATGTTGGCAATTCTGACTCCCCTTCTCGGCAAAATACTCCACAGCTTCCGGTTTCGAAGAGGATTTTGAGCAACAGTCGAATAATATTTGCAGTAGGATCTCTCTCTCTCTCTCTCTCTCTCTCTCTCTCTCTCTCTCTCTCTCTCTCTCTCTCTCTCTCCAACAACAAACAGAGAGACAAGCAAAGTTCGTAACGGAACAATAAGGCTCTCGCTCTCTCTCTCCCTCTAACAACAAGCAGAGACAGACCAGCAAATTTTGCAAAGAAACATGAAGAATCTCTCTCTCTCTCTCTCTCTTCTCTCTCTCTCTCTCTCTCTCTCTCTCTCCACTAACAAACGAAGACATAAATGAAAGGTAACAAAACAGTTCTCTGTTTCACAAACAAAATACTCATCGCAAACTTAAGTTGTCAATAAGCTTCCGGGCAACACAGGAGGTCCAATCAGTTTCGCATGGAATGTCCTCTCTCTCTCTCTCTCTCTCTCTCTCTCTCTCTCTCTCTCTCTCTCTCTCTCTCAGGCAAATGCTCTCCTCAAGCTTAAGCTGACAATGACCGTCCCAGCAACAACAGAAATTGAATATTTTTCGTAATGGAATGAGAAGAGTATCTCTCTCTCTCTCT
>NC_087213.1:10808057-10828057 GCF_015104395.2 Macrobrachium nipponense | reverse complement strand
ATATATATATATATATATATATATATATATATATATGTGTGTGTGTGTGTGTGTGTGTGTGTGTGTGTGTGTGTGTGTGTGTGTATTCAAAAGACTTAAAACACAAAAGCAAATGAACAATCATTCGATCTAACTTCACGACGCATTCCTACCTGTTTGTACAAGAGAGTTGGAATCAGAACAGACGGAAAGAAAGAACTTAAGAAACAACTGGGGAAGAGACAATGACGGAATAAAACGGACGAGGAAACGGGGGAGATCAACATTATCATCGACTGGGATATTTCAATCTCCTCCAGACTGGACCAGTGAGACAAAGAAGATTCCGACATATTCTTTCAGGAGGTCCTCCACACTTTTGTGCTCGTTAATGATCCTCGTGACATCAAGCTGGTGGTCGTCATTTGATTGTGTAACACCACTCTATGGGATTGTTTCAGTATCTGAAAGCTGCTGTCATGTATCTCAACTGGCACGGGAATTATTACGTAAATTTCTGATTGGTAATGCCATACAATCTTATTTTATCGTATTAACGTGAAAGTATATGCATACGTAAATAACACGAGCACGCGCAGACACATATAGATATATACATTTATGTATGTATGTATTATATATATTATATATATATATATATATATATATATATATATATATGTATGTATGTATATATATGTATCCTTAAATCCACGGTAGAAAGGCAAGTGAAACAGGGACTTGGAACAAGTACTTTCGTAGTGTATTCTACATTTTCAAGTGTGAACTTGAAAATGTAGAATATACTACGAAAGTACTTGTTCCAAGTCCCTGTTTCATTCCTTTCTACCGTGGATTTAAGGATATTCTCAAGTACGTGTTCCTTCGTGCTGCATTGGATATATATGTATATGTATGCACATATTATACATATTCATATATGTATATACTTGTATAAGTGTATGTGTCTGGGTGTGTTATGCATGAAAACCATTCTGTTGATAAAGGCACGCGAATGAACGAATGGCACAGACTTAAACCGGAAAAAGAAGAGAAGCACTGTTTTTTTTTCTTTTCTTTCTCTCTCACTCTCTTTTCATGATGTAGGTAATTCACCGCGACGTGAGGTCGTTAGAGCTGTCAACGTGGGCATAATTTGTTTTTACCGCAGAGGTCATAAATCTATGAGAATATTACCATCCCTGAAAAATCTCAACTACGATAATTAGTGACTGTCTATTTACAAACGAGTTCATACACACACAAACATAAGAATCATCATTAAAGAATAACGGTTCAGCATAATAGAAAAAAGCTTGAATAAATGAAAAGAAATAATGATTTAGTTAACATTCCAGTTTATTCAGCCAAGAGGTGCATTACTGATGATGCTTTCAAACTAATAGTAGGATTTGACAAGATCATATTACATTCTCTTAACATTCGATCTAACATCTAGAGGCAAAATTTATATAAATACAAATATCTAAGGTTACTAATAAAGAGGGGGCATATATACAACATATAACATATACATATCTATCTATCTATCTATCTATCTATCTATCTATCTATTATAATATATATATATATATACATACATATAATATGTATATATATACACATATATATATATATAATCATGTGTATATATATATATATATAATATATATAATTTAGATATATATATATATATATATATATATATATATATATATATATATATATATATATATATATATACAATGCGAACACACAAGCACATATCTCCGAATCCATGAAAGCACGCAGGAGGCTTACAATATGTGGTTCTGAAATATAATGCCAAACTAAACCGGGGCGTAAGTCTTCAGTAACAATCCGGGGCAAATTAAGTAGTGCCTTAGGTCTGCAGCTATAAAAATGCATGATATATCCTTAAATAAATTGCAGGCAGCTTGACTCTCGGATATTAGAAGAGAAGAGTTTTTGGGGAAAAAGAGAGGCCAAGGAAGTCTCTCTCTCTCTCTCTCTCTCTCTCTCTCTCTCTCTCTCTCTCTCTCCTCTCTCTCTCTCTCTCTCTCATTCTTTTAATAATTTTTCAAAATATTGAAAAACATACTTGAAGTGGATTTCACACTTATTTAGACAATTCTCTCTCTCTCTCTCTCTCTCTCTCTCTCTCTCTCTCTCTCTCTCTCTCTCTCTCTCTCTCTCTCTCTCTTTTAATAAATTTTCAAAACATTGCGAAACATATTCTTGAAATCGGATTTGAGAGTTACTTGGACAAAATGCCATAGCTAAAATCTGTCGTTTAATATATCAAATATATATTAATACTCATTTTGTCCGAGCACCACTGAATTTTCTACTCTACTTATCTGACACAAAGTCTACATAACTGCTGCTTGTAGACATGAAAAAACCCATAGAAATAAAAAAAACAATGTCAGAATGGAGTTTTAAAACATGCACGACGACCTTATTGTATGAAAACACGTATATAAGATAGATTTTTATTAAAGGGTTGAAACCACCGGTTTAATGATAAATTCAATTATCAAATGAAAATATAGGAATAAGCTTTTTGGTTAAAGAACCAATCTTGATTGAAAGAAGGTCAAGACGATGAAATAATTTTACTATAAAATCTTTATAATCCTACTATTTCATCAGAAAAATACACGAATGTGTATCTATTTAATTCCAATACTAAAAATTGTATGTGTGTTGACATCGGTTTCGTCAAAAACTAACAGCGAGTATGTCATAGGAGTTGAAAATTAACTGCTAATGTATTCTTATGTATTTCGAAGTACATTTTCATTTTCCTTCCGTCAGAATTTCAGCTACTTTCTCAACTCCTTTTTGACTCTTTAATCTCCCTCTTAAGTCATATTTCTCTTTTATTTCTTAAGCCATTTTATATATTTGTCTCACCCACCACTTCTACTCATTATTTTTGCTATTCACTTGGCACCCTGCTTTTAAAATATTCTCCTATCCTAAATTTACGCTATCTCCTCCCGGCATCTCCACCACCTCATCCTCTTCGTCTGTCTCCCTATTCCAATCTTCTATTTAATCCTTTTTGCACTCACTCTCTTCCTCTTTTTTTCCCCTCCTCCTTTCACTTCCCTTCCTCCTCGTGTGTGAGAGATGGGTCATCTGGCCAAGGCGTCAAGGGTCTAGTTATCGTGCATCGGCCACGTTCTCCTTCCCCGCTCTACGCTCTACCGTTATTTTATTCTCTCTCTCTCTCTCTCTCTCTCTCTCTCTCTCTCTCTCTCTCTCTCTCTCTCTCAGTTCTTCCCCTCCTTAACTAGACTGCGGGATAATATTACATTCTATTCCTCAACCTTTCACAGTTCTTAATTTAAGTTTTTTTTTTATAGAAGTATGTGTTGCTAAACTCATACTGCGCACACAACATTATATAATATATATATATATATATATATATATATATATATATATATATATATATATATATATACACTACACTGAAAGGGTGACTTGACAAATGTTCTGAGTTGTGTCAAGCAGAAGTATGAAGTTAAATACATACTAAAGAAATAGCAAAAGTTTAGAGAAAATTCTTCGGGAGAGGAGACGGCGACAAAACCCTAAGGCTATCGCACATACAAATACAGTTACTCGTGAATATGGTCACACTAATTCTCATTAGTGTGACCACATTTTCAATATTAAACATTCCGGTTAAAAATAAGTGAAATATTTATAGGTTTAGCCATTAAAAGGCTTAAACATTACGGGAAAATATAGGTTGAATGGCATGGCTACGGAAGAGAACAATGATTTATTCTGTCTAATGCGCTAAAATCAACGTGCATCATTTCTCTCTTAAATATTCTTTAGAAGTATAAAGTCTGTCTCATGATGAATGTTGTGTTACGTAAAATGTAGCCAGTTTATCCTGCTTATTTTTCCCCACTTATTTTTCAAATTATCATTAATCCATGGTAACAGAAATAAAACATAGCAATAAGAATTAAAAATAAGAAAATAAACAAGCAGCGCGTGAGAAATCAATATTATCTAGTTTAATGTATTTGATAAAGATGGTCTTGCATTTTTCTCTTCATATTATTTATATAAATCCTTATATATTTCGAAACTAGACGTCATATTACCCGTACCTAGACGCTTTAAATATAGAGTGCAGCAGCACCTCAAAAGCAGACACTAATTAAACTTCAGACAGGATCGTTGATTCCTAATCTGAAGAGTGACCTTCCATGGAGTATGACCTTTGACCGAATTCAAATATTCCATCGTCTGTCGCCATTTATTCTTGGTTCATTAACAACCTATTTTGCACTTCCGGTTGAACAGATAAAGTGATATAAAATTAAGGAAAGTAATCAGAATTTTTAAATTAGGCTCTACACTAAACCACAGACATATATAGAAAAACACACATACATGCATTTATAATGTGTTTTAATTTATATATATATATATTATATATATAATATTATATATATATATATATATATATATATATATATAATATACATATACCAATACACATATATACATATGTATATTTGTAATTATGAATTATATTATGAATTTAGACGGTGTACAGGAATATGAAGCTGCACCGGAAACGAATATCATATGGGCTAAAAGAACCTAAATCGACACTGAACAGCAACCAAAGCTGAGAGAGAGAGAGAGAGAGAGAGAGAGAGAGAGAGAGAGAGAGAGGAGAGAGATTCATTGAGGAAGTCCGAAGGCTATTCAATAATCAAAATATGGGTTCAGGGCTACCGACAGATCGGGGGCTATGAAATATAGATGAAACCCCCTTTATGATTCTAGAGCGCCGACATTCAATCTCGAAATCGCAGCAGACACTCACTCATGCTCACACACACAGATAAACTCGAGGAGAGAGAGAGAGAGAGAGAGAGAGGAGAGAGAGAGAGAGAGAGAATAGGATGCTGCGTGACTGACTGAGTCAGGCAATAACAAATATATTTCAGGTTAAACATTCTTCTTTCCAGAACCAATCTTACGCTCCACAAGCACAATGTCAGGCCCCTTCGTAACATAACCATTTCAGTGAATTGTATTATATCGCAGAATATTCAGCAAGGAAGAATTCTAGACATCGTGACCATTAAGTGGGACACAGAAATACAGAAAAACAAAGTGGAAGGAGTGATTACGGATTCTCAAGAAAGAAGAGTCAGTGGTATTTTGAGGTCTATAACAACTACAACTACAACAACTCCAATAGCAATAGCCAGACGTAGAAATAACCCGCACGGTAGAGGTAATAAGTGAGCAATAAAAGTGGATATATACCGATAAAAGAAGGAGGAGTAAAACCCAAATACAAACATTAAGGTAGAGATACTGGTTTTTCAGGAAAAGGAAATTCATTTCGAATCACTCATCTATAACAACAACAATAACAGCAAGAGCCAGATACAGAAATATCCCGCAAGATAGAGGCAATAACTATTTGAGAAATAGTAGTGGAGATATAGGGATAAAATGAATAAATAAAATCCTAATACGTTATGTAAAAGATATTGATCTTTCAGGAAAAGAAAATCTCGTTTCAGAAGACTCCTTTCAGAGTACAGGTAAAGTTCAACAAAGAACATTAAGGTCAGGCAAATTCAAGTAGGAATTTCAGTGAACAGTTGTTCACTTTTGACGTATAACAACTGAGAGGTGATCTTAAGAAGGCCAAGCACTGGGGCCTATGAGGTCATCGAGCGCTAAAGCGGGATTTGACAGCAAAAACGTTTGAATAGTGTAACACAAGGAAAACCCCGCAGTTGGACTATGAATCAGTTGTTAAGAAAGGGTGGAAAGTAAGATGGGAGAACGAATATGAACGGAGGTAAGGTAAAAAGGAACGAAAGAGGTTGCAGCTAGGGCCCGAAGGGAAGCTGTAAAGAACCTTAGGTTTGCCTACAGTGCACCGAATATGATGCACTGACGGCCCTACCCGCCCTACGGGAAGAGTTGATCTTAAGTTTTTGTTAAACGAAGTAGAAAAGAACTAGAAAATAGGTATAAAATACCTTCGCATAACAATTACGATTTAAAAGTTCGGATAACCGGAGCGTATTATATCCAACCTAAAATGGCAAATGGCGCAGAGTAAGGGTCACCAGGGTCATCAGAAAAAGACCAAAGTCACCTGCAGAGGGGAGCCGTTATTTATGGAACCTAAGGTCAAACGGACTGGCTCGAAATGGACCGGTAGACAAAAGGTCCCCTAAATTAAGTAATGCCTCTCCTGCGTAGCCACAAATTCATGTAAACAGAGATGTGTTCTTTTATTATTATTATTATTATTATTATTATTATTATTATTATTATTATTATTATTATTATTATTATTATTATTATTATTATTATTATTATTATTAACGTTACCATTATCGATTTATATTTTTTACCGTAAACAGAACATTCCCCCAAGCCCCCTTCTCTCTCTCTCTCTCTCTCTCTCTCTCTCTCTCTCTCTCTCTCTCTCTCTCTCTCTCTCGATGTATCCACTAAACTTCTTTCCTGTATGCAAACTGCTTGAATTTGAAAAAAATAAAAATAAAAGTCAAAAGGGAATTCCGTTATAACTTGCGTCTATATGCACGAGTATGAGAGAGAGAGAGAGCAAGAGGGAGAGAGAGAGAGACAGAGAGAATTATTTAGACAGTCTAAGAAATGTAAGGAGATATTTCTATGACAGCTTATTTAAACTAAAGTATATTCCAGAAAAATTTACAAACAAAATTTAAAAAGACCCGAATAACATTTGAAAGCCGGTTTTTAAAGAAATAAAAAATATTTTGAGAGAGTTATTCAATCAAAACATGGAGACAAGTTTAAATCAAGAATTCTGACGAAACATTTCCTGATCTATCTACCAACTCTTGGAATGATGCCGGCCTTATTCCCTGAACCCGGGCCTCCCCCAACCCCTAACCCCTCTTATTCCAGAGCAAGTCTGATCATTAGAAACTTTCTAAGTCCCATAGAAAATTTAATTCTCTAACCAAGAGACACAACGATGTGGATTTCATTTACTACTAAGTGACAGCTTATTAAAATCCCAAATAAACCCAAATGTGGGTATATTTTAGCTTATTCCATTTTCAACTTTTTCCTCTTTTCCTTCCTTTTTTCTCCCGGACAGAAATAATGAAACGTTCCTAATTCATAAAGGAGCCCCAACCGCACGCACAAAAAAAGAAAAAAGAAAAAAAAAGCGAATGAAAAAAGTTAAAGAGAAAAAAAGGCGAGCTTACCCTTTTCATCAGTTTAATTACAAAGTTAAATCGTGAAGGTTTATTTCCAAGAGGAGTGGAATTCGGGTCCATTTCGTATTTCGGGGAGAAAACAAAAAGGGAGATTAGGAACTTTCATATATCTATTTCAGGACCACGTAAGGTAAGGTATTATTCTCGGTTGCTAAAACAACAAAACAGAAAAAGAAATAATTGCATCCAAGACAACATTTTATGTTACGGAGAGAAACCCTATAAATTCCATTAAATCACAACAATGTGCACAAAGAAACAGACAAGTATTTACAGACAAATTTGAATAATATAGGATCGTTTTACGCATTCAAAATATATCCAGCTCTCTCTCCCTCTCTGTCTCTCTCAAAAGTGAAAACCGGCGTCTCATGTTAAATTTCCCAGTCAAAACCCTGCCTCCCGAGGTGTGAATACTGATAAGTACAAGTGACCATATCATTTGACAGATTAAGGGTTTAGCTCCTTCATTTGCTCAGAAAATACAAACGCCAAACTCCAAGACGAACAAAGGGAAGAGAACTCTTTTCTCAAGCCGAGAACGGCCCTCCTTCAGCTCACCCCCAACCTCTCTCTCTCTCTCTCTCTCTCTCTCTCTCTCTCTCTCTCTCTCTCTCTTTCTTCTTGGCAATGCAGTCAGAGAGGTGTAAAATCAGAGATGAAGGACTACCTGTAAATTTAAGCGCAAAAGTTCAGGGGGCAGAAATATGGTCTTTACCTCATTTCGCCTCTCCTATTTTCAGTTCGAATTTATACTCCAAATCTATCCTCCACGATTTCCAAGGCGGGGAGAGAGAGGGCGCACTGCAAGCAAGTTCCGTTCGAAACTATCCCTTTATTTATTTTGTCTCAGAAGTAGAAGATACTGCGGAAATCACAGTTACGATTTTTTCTGATAACCCAACCCCCTTCTTTTTTTTTTTTTTATTAACGCATCTTTGTCTTTTCACTGGCTCCTTCTTTATCTCATCTGAAATCAGTATTCGTCTTTTTAGACGTCATAAAAAAAACCGAGTTCAGCAATATACAGAACAAGTGGGGCAAACAATTTTGTCTTTATTTTATAAAACACAGAGTCGGAATCTGATGATAATTCACGTACTTCAGTTATTTATTCATTTATTTATCTACTTATTTATATTAGTACTTTGGTGCAGAGAGATTGGTCTCTTCTTTGATTAACTTGAGATTATTTCAAAATGAATGAAATCCTTGCAAAGAAAATTTTCGATAAAGAAAGTCTAATATTAAAATTAAACCATCATTTGGTCATTTATTACTGCTTCTTCACCTCATCTTTCCACGATTCCTGCCACTTTCTCTCTGTCCAGTCACACTTTCCGAAATCGATAAGGTTTGTATCCACGATGTTCAAAAGTCTCTCCACAGAATCTGGAGCTCTGGGGTACTTCAGATCTAAAGTTATCGCGACCAAAATAACGGAGCGCGCGCTTTGATCTCTCCGTGTGGTCCCATTTTTCTAGGGTGGTTGAGTTTTCAGGCTATTGCACAGAGAGCGTGATGTGCGGAGCTTGATTTGCAGATGTGACGGCGGTGGTCATGTTTCCAGAAGGAATGGGATTTCTGATCCAACAAGTAAATAAAATTCACGCACACACACACAGGAGGCAGTTACTGAATACGTTTGTCGAGAGGTATAACGCTGAAGTGGGCTCTCGTGTCCTTAAATAGGTCATGATATTCCCATGATTTTTTAGATGTAACAACAATGTAAATTTATATTTAACATACTTGGGGGATAAAGACAGAATTATAATGGGCGTTGAATGTAAATACTTGAGACTGCATTGTGTAGACTGATGTTTGACTCGTTAATTCCGATTCGATGCTTTCAAAATAAAATTGAGTAAAAATATAAAATAAAATAAAATAAAAAAATCAAAAAATCAAAACGAAAGAGAAGGACAATATTTAGCAGTTAATAAGAAAGTCATAAGTTGGTATAATTATTGTTAGCAAAATAAAAAATAAAGTCTTTGGGTTAGAAAAAAAAAAGTAGTCACACACGCAGACACAATTACAGGATACTTTAGCTGAAAGTTACAGCACTATTGCGCGATCCATAAATATTTCATAATACTCCGATGATTTTTTTTGGCATAACAAGAATAACAGTTAATATCTGTCATACTTGGGGTGATGAGTTTTAATTTTTCAGGCTGCACAATGTCAACTACTATATGAATTGCTAAGTGCGATTCAATGAAAATCTGTTGAGTCAAAAAAGACCAACGAAAAAATAAATAAATGTTTACAAATAAACTACAGGCATCAGGCTTTCTAACAGGGACAGGAGGGGTGAAATGTCGAATCTAAGTCTGTTGAGCTGGTCTGGTCAGCTAAGAATGAAATCAGGAATACCAATCACACACTGATGTTCTGCAGACGGAATGGTGAGGAGGAGCACTTCCCAGTTTGACAAAGTGTGGCGCAAGCGTTGAAAGAAACGCCTGATGCAAGGCAGAGAACCACGTTGGTCTGTGGACATCCGAGATGTAGCTTGAATTAAAGCAGATCAAGAATTTGAGGTCGGAGCTTCATTCTTGATTCTGTAATCATACAAGATGTGTGAAGCAATGGCTATCTTTTCGTACTGGTCTGAAAGTACTCAGTTTTAAAGGTAAAAAAAAAAGGGTGGGGGGCGGCGAAAGAGAATGAGATCAGATATTCATTCGTGATTCTGTAATAATAAAAAATGGGTTATTTTTTCGTATTGGTCTCAAACTACGCGTCTTTAAAGGAAAACTGGTTTGTATATGAAAAAAAATTAAAAAAAGGGGGGGGGGGCAAAAGAAAACAATAAATACCGAGCCAGAATTGAAGAAGGAACAACAAGTCGAGCACCGTAGCTGTGGAAGAGGAGGAGGAGGAGGCAATATAAACCAACGTTATCTCCCCGCCACAGAGCGCAGAGGAGGAAAACAAAGCCTAAACTCTCTATTGATTATCATATGCCTCTATTCCGAGGAAAAATAATAAAGCGGAGAACCGGAGCGTTAAGAGGAAGCCGTCGGCTCGTGAACTACACTCGAAAGCCCGTCGGAAGAAATGGACAATGCCTGCTCAAGATACAAAGGGGGAATCATCTCGATTTTTTTTTTTTTTTTTTTTTTTTTTTTTTTAGTTTTTTTTTTTTTTTTTTTTTTTTTTTTTTTTTTTTTTTTTTTTGGTCTCTCGTACTCAAGAATTGCCAACAGGTTTTCTAACGCGCAAATTTAGGTGTTCGTCATTCAATTTTCCGTCGGGAGGTATATTTTACCTTGCGGAGAAATGCAGCGAAATGTGCAGAATTTAGAAGTATATTTAGAAGAAGTATCTTTAGCATAAGAAATGGTAGACAAGGTTTTTGGGCTTGTTAATTTGCTTATATATAAGATGGTTCTTTTCAAGGATATAACAACTCCACAAATATATATGGATATGCATACATATTTGCCCTAATATATATGGATATGCATACATATTTGCCCTAATTTAACTTCAGGAAGCTTCGGTTAATGGCCCGTCTGTCTAGCTGTCTGTATGTCCGTCCTTCCGTTAAGATGAAAGATTTTTAAAGGACAGAGAGAGAGAGAGATGGAACGCAATATATATATATATATATATATATATATATATATATATATATATATATATATATATATATATGTATATATATATATATATATATATATATATATATATATATATATATATATATATATTGCATCCCATTCACTCTCTCTCTCTGTCTCTCTCTCACACACACACGCGCTACCTCAGGAGCGAGGCCTTTGTCGGAAACCGGGACAATAAAAAGAGAAATACATTACTTATACCTTGAAAAAATTGTACAAAAATGATGTCTGAAAAACATAATGCTAAGTGGAAAATTCCTACTTGACCTTTTGACCTTTAAGTATAAGCCTGATCTTGACCTCACTGATTAGTTCGAAAATGATAGCCAAGGTTAAATTTCTATTTGACTTTAGACCATAATAAAACCTTCACCCTGGGGTCTTTCATATAGAATGTTGAATCTCCACTGAACAGAGTTTGTTTGTTTTTGTTTGTTTGTATAGTGTTTTTACGCTGCATGGAACCAGTGGTTATTCAGCAACGGGACCAACGGCTTTACGTGACTGACCCCTCAGTGGAGCGCCCGAGAATCGAACCCGCGGCCACCGAGATAGCAGGCCAAGACCGTACCCATCACGCCACTGAGGCGCTCATTGAACAGAGATGATAATTATGAAGTTTTGAAATATTTTCTTGGAAGATATTAAAATCACAGTCCTTTAAAAATCTTTCATCTTAACGGAAGGACGGACATACAGACAGCTAGACAGACAGGTCATTAACCGAAGCTTCCTGAAGTTAAATTAGGGCAAGTTAAAGCACATTGCGCCGTTCAGTCCTTACAACAGAAAACATCTAAATCAAGCAAAACAAAGCATCATCATCTCCCAAAGTTTCAATAAACTCCAGACAGCCATTAAATTCCCCCTTGCGACGGAATACATCAAGTCACAGACATAAAATAAAACCTTATCGTTATCATGACAGGCGACACAACAAGAGCCTGGCGTCTCCTAAGAGCAAATAATCTCTCTCTCCTGCAATAAAGGAGAACTTTGTCCTACAAACGAGAATCCTCTAGATTCAAAGAGCCCCAATCTCTCTCTCTCTCTCTCTCTCTCTCTCTCTCTCTCTCTCTCTCTCTCTCTCTCTCTCTCCGGAGAGAGAAGCCCCTTTCCAGTGACATCAGAGGAAGGTCAATAAAACGTATAGTGATTGACAACTGGCCCTCAATTTGTAATCACGCCGCTAAGAAGTTTAGATTGCCACAAACACAACAGTCTGCGAATGCCACATGCACGATGATCATCACTTTTCCATCACCTTACTGCTGGCTATTCATTGCCTGCACCTTGAATGCTGTAATACTTATAGATATATGTCATGTATATGCAAATATTGGCTGCTGATTTTGTTACTGTAAAGGGCATAATCATACGTGAATATATTTTACCTTTCATCGCTTTACTCTGGCAAGAGATACCTAACATTCAGATGGTAATTTCCTACGTTAACATGCGCCCTTATTCGCACGAAGTGTGAAGTTGCATGCGCATCCCTTCCACACCTATTCCCCGAAGAAAATTCGAAACAGTGAACCCACTCTTATCTTCACCGCCCAAAATTCTCGAGTATCATGGAAGATAGAAAGATGAGAATTGTGGCAAACGGATAACATTCAGGAGTATGGTAGCGTTACGCAACAAGGGCGAGAGATAATGTTCAGCAGATAAGAAAGAGAATCACAAGATGGGACCTTTTTATTGGTAGAAAAAATGAGGGGCGAAAAGACAACAAAATCGATACAGTGTGAACCAGAGAGTTGGAGTTTGCTCCTGTGTCGAACCATACACCTAATATAAACATATGCAAATCATACTCAGACATGCATTCATAATTTAATATACACGTAATGTACGATTATGATATATAATACTTAGCTGTAATGATGTAAAGCAACATCACTGAATGATAAACAGCAAACTGTTACACATGGAGAGAAGTCGGTTACAATTTAACAAGATGCATTATTATTATTATTATCATCATTATATTGGGTAAAGTGTCATCATGTAAGGGGTAAGGAGAATCCTTCAAGCACAGGCTCGACTGTAGAGAGCTGCGCTCTAAACTGTAAGGCCCGTGGTTTGCGACCTCCCTAACGCCAACCATCCGACCTAAGAAAAGAACACGGGGCTAGCGACTCCAACCCTTAACCCTTAATGCAAACCAGGAGCCAGTCTTCTTCTGGCATCGCCCACTGATTTGGTAGAAAAGCGTGAGGTAGAAAAATATACATCGATACATATATACATTAATCCGTATAAAAGTGTGTGCGTGTGTGTTTGCATAGTGTGTGTGTGTGTGTGTGTGTGTGTGAGAGAGAGAGAGAGAGAGAGAGAGAGAGAGAGAGAGAGCAGGTCTGACCTCTTTGCCTTTCCATATCCGGCGTCGTGATGGGTAGTAACGCTCAATAGGTTGCAGGTGGTGTGGCTTCAATGCCCAGTCTTTAAGAAAAGGACTCTCTCTCTCTCTCTCTCTCTCTCTCTCTCTCTCTCTCTCTCTCTCTCTGCAGCTCAGCTGCGTTGAGAGGAAAAGAATGAAGGACAGAAGTAGGACGGCGGGGTGGAGAAAATGGATAGGGAAAATGAAGGGTGATGAGAAGATATAGGAACGAGGAGTGAGGAAAATATGAGTGAATAAAGAGGATTGATTAAAAGTAATAAAGAAGGAAAGTGGTAGAAGTAATGATGAGCACAATGAGGAAAAAAAAGATGATGAAATTTCGGAAGCAGTGACAATGAATAAGATTAAAAAAAAAGAAAGTAAATGATGTAAACTGAAAGTTGCGTGGAAAAGAGTAAGTGGTTCGTTGATGAAATTTAGGTTGTGGAAAAATTAAAGAATATATGATAAAAAGAAAGGGGATAAATCAGAAAACTTGCATGAGACACTGCTAATCAGGAGAGACTAGAAGAGGAAGTGGGGGAAAATAAAAGAAAAAAAGTGACATGGGCAACTGGAAATTCCAAGTGGCGATATCATACTAATCCTAATCCGTCCTCAAGGAAGAGGAAGGATAAGAGAGGAAATTAATCATCGGGATGAAGGAGAGAGAAGAGAGAGAGAGAGAGAGAGAGAGAGAGAGAGAGAGAGAGAGAGAGATTTTCGCCCGAGAAATGTGTGAAGTTTCCACTCTCGATGTCTAATGAACCAATATTCTGCTTCTCGTACGAAAATGGCGTCTTTTGCAAATGAGTATTTGCTGCTGTGAACACTGACACAAAATCATTTTTATCTTGAACATTTTTTGCTTGGGTAGATAGCTTCCTTAGCAGTGCGCAGGTATAAAATTAATCTAAGAATAATAATGACCTAGTCACTTGTAAAATCACCCTAGAAAAAGTATATAATCTTCAAGAATAATATGATCTTGAATACAATTTAATTTAGCAATCTATTATCCACAACATTTTTAGGCTATACTCTATTCAACCCATTGAGGTTTTCCAAGCACAACCACTTTAATGCCAAGACACTGCAGGCTAATCAGTAATTCATTTACAGCCCGAGGTATTGTATTCCACGCAGCCCAGGATAAAACCAAACACTACATATGATGCAGAATAAGCACTGCATTCGATGCAACTCAAGGCATTATAATCCCATTCAAATCTAAGTCAATGTATCCTGTATAGCCCAAGGTATTTCCAACGTAACCCTAAACTGTATTTTATATAGCCCTGAAGATTATATCCTCCACCGCCCACGACACTTCATCATTCTGCTCAGCCTAAAATACACTAGACATTATCTCAATGCAAACCTCAGTTTATATTCCGTTTAATTTCTTGGTTTCTGGGTGCGGACAACGCCTTACAGGAGATCTGAAGCAGTGAAGCAACATTTGCCAAGATCGAGTATTACGTAGGTCAGAGACCAGAGAGAAAAATCCGGCGTCGAATTTCTGTTTACATATTTATACTGATCATAAACTGGGAGCCGTTTGACTCTGTTCTTTAAGAAGAATTTACCTTAAAGACTCCTCTCTCTCTCTCTCTCTCTCTCTCTCTCTCTCTCTCTCTCTCTCTCTCTCTCTCTCTCTCTCTCCATCATTCCACGAGGAGAATTTCTCTCGCGATCATCCAATAAATGACCCAAATTCAGTTCCGAATCATTTTCCAATAATGCATCAATTTTCCCATTATAAATCAATGCCCGGCGCAAAAGATTCTCTTCTAAAACATTTCCCAGCAACCTAAATGGGCTGATCTGTTTCAGTAATTCGGACCGCTTGGATCTGAGGAAAATCTATTTCCTCCAGGGGGAAAACTGGTACCCTGGGGCTTTTGCACGGGCGTATACACATTCATACGAGCGCGCTCCACATTTCTATACCAATGCACATGCAGGCAAAAGTCTAATTCCAAGCTACTGCACTTTTAACCTTTTGGATATAAAATCGCCGGTTGACGTTTAAGCGTGAGGCCCGATTTTCGTTTTAGTTTTATGAACAAATAACTTACAAAATCTAATCCATTACAACCTTCCACTAGAGAGGTTGTAATGGATTAAATTCTGAAATTAGTTCAGCTATGAATACGAAGAACTGTATAAATAAAGCGTGTTTTTATATAACCTTAATCCAGCTATAAGTCTT
Organism: Macrobrachium nipponense; assembly: GCF_015104395.2. Taxonomy (NCBI): domain Eukaryota; kingdom Metazoa; phylum Arthropoda; class Malacostraca; order Decapoda; family Palaemonidae; genus Macrobrachium; species Macrobrachium nipponense. Next base: position 10,812,550 of record NC_087213.1, on the reverse strand, counting down.
AAAAAATTTGTCTATCGAATGAAGAGAAGAGACGACTTGATCCACAAAATTAACTTGGAGTTCCGTTAACGCTCTCTTAAATGACGATGATAAGAAGACACTATGAAATAAATAAAGGAACTTTCAATACAGTAACATTACGTCAATTCATGATTCTAATCACCGTCTTAAAAGCAACCAAGCTTCTTATTACGACTTGGAAACTGTCCTTTCCGAATCATAATCACGATTGGTAATGAAATAACGGCATCCCCCTAAGTGAATATTTTCAAAGCTGGGTTTAACGAAGGACTGTGCATCAGACAACTGCCGCTACTAAAGCTCTTGCTCTTGCCACTCCTACTTTTGGTTCCACCTCAACGATTTATGACCAGTATTAAACAACAATAATAGCAATACAAATATATGGTTGCAGATAATGACGCTTGTGCCTCTTCAGTGACAACAAGAAACGGGATGAAGGGGAAAGGTTTACAAGGAGAAACAGAAGAAACATGGAGGAAAATGTCCTCCTGAAGTCTTACTGCAATTCAAGCAAAGGCAAGGAATATTTATAGCATATTGCATCAAAATATAAAGGCAACATTTGTAATAAGCTGTTCAGTAGAGCTTTCACTCTGTATATAAATCATTTTTCATTTTTGCCATAAATATCCCTGAGCTTTGGGTGGGTTTATCGCGTTTATTCCTAAGCTTCGGAATTCTCTCATGATTCTTCGCTCGCTCAATCTTTCAACCTCCCTTCCTGAGTTAAACCCTCCCTCTTAATCGCTCTTTTGTGCTCTGGTGCGTTGACCACTTGTAAGTCCTTCATGCTTACTCTTTCCCGGTTTTCATTTCCATTAACATTTCAAATGAATAAGTTACTAAACCCAATGCCGACTCCGAGAAAGAAAAATCCTCGCAAACTGAAATCTAAGATTTAAACAATGAAACTTTTAGAACAGAAAAAAAACTTCCATTACTCTTACAAATTAAGATAAAGGTAACCCAAACAACATAAGGTAACCACAATAAATGAACGGAACAATTCTGCTCGAAAATGAGATAAAACAGCAATAAAAAATTCGCGCTAACACGTATAGCTATCTGACGCTGAATCTTTCACGGAATGGCCGACCGCCAACTTACGTAATCTCTTTACAAATGGTAGAAGGCAGAAGGAAAGTCTAGTCTTGAATCAACAGAGCAGAATATGCTTGCAGCTAGATAGATTGTTTATACCCATATATGCATGAGTAAATATATATTCACAGTATACATAAGAAGAATTTACGTCCATACATAATCAAACACGTTTATATACGTATATATAGTATATATGTATATATGTATATATATATATATATATATATATATATATATATATATAGTATATATATATATATATATATATATGTGTGTGTGTGTGTGTGTGTGTGTGTGTGTACATACATGTACATACAGTGGAGTAGGCGCATCAGGCAACCGAATCCTTAATGTAGGGTATAACGGTGGGAAAGATAAGACATGTATATTACATGCACATGTATAAAAACTTCTAACTTCAACAGATCAAGTTCGAATCGGGAATCCTTTCTGCACATTAACCTGAATTAGTGCAAAAAACCTGGATAGTCGCCGCTGCTAAATTACAGTCTGGGCGAGATGTTTCCCCGAAAGGGTCCAATAAAGATACCGAGGTCACGGTGGGTTCACGGAGGTCAAGGATAGGGGAGGCGGCTAGGGGGTCGTTATCCCTTTCCACGTCAGAAAAATGGACAGATGGATACAATGGTTATGAGTAAAATGGTGAACTTTCTGTTGACAAAAATATTATGTATATATATGTGAAATATTTATATGCTTTTATATATATATATATATAATAAATACTACATATATATATATATATATATATATATATATATAATATATATATATTCATATTATACTACATACAAATATATGCATATACATATACACATATATACGTGTGTGTGTATGTGTGTATGTATACTAAATTTAAAACTATGGATGTTGAATGAATAGATAAAAAAAAGTGTACCTTTTGAAAAGAATATTTAGTGCGGTAAATGTGTCATAAAAAGGAAAGGACGAGTAGAAAATTTGAAGGATGCTCACTAGTAAAATGGTAAAAAAAAAAAATTGATAAAGGTACTTTACATGGTTCAATAAAAAAACAAAATGTTGATGAAGGTAGTTTAGAAAGAAGAAGAACGAGCGTCGATGAATAGAATGTATAATTCCGAACTGTGGAGAGCTGTTGGGTGGGTGGAGGAGGGGGGCGTGGAAGAAAGGGAGGAAGGCTTACCATAGTTAACGAAACGAAAGGGCCTTAGATATTTGTCACACATCAAGGCGCATGTTAGTGCGTTATACAGGCGTTGATCTACAATTTAACAGGAAAAATAGAAAATATGGCACCTGTCGTTCACCTTTCACTTTCTCTGGAGCCAGCTCCTTCTAGGTGAAACGTCCTGCTTTTATAAAAATGCATAATATGAAGATCCAGTTGTCTTTGAGGAGGAATACATTCGAGAAAGCTGGTCTAAATGGCCCGAACATTCGAGACAAACTCTAAACACCCAAACAGCATTTGCAGCTGCTGTCGATTCTCGTGCTTCCTGGCAAGCAAAAATAAAGGTAATCGTCTTGCAGACACAGCCCTATGATTGGACCTTTTCTAAAAGCAAGACGAGCGGAAAAATGAGGGAATTGAGTATAACTCTTATTGAATTTAAGACCCCTCCCCTCTCCCCACAAATCCCTCAAGCTCTCACCCTCCCCTCCCCCCATTACCCTTCAATACAGCAAGCCCTCTCGACACCAACAGGAAAGGCAAGTTCATCATCATCTTCTTCCTCTGCTTTATCTAGAAACCCAAACACTAGTTTCCTTGTGGGGATATTTGGTGGCAGAGAGGTGCCAATACCGTATCGATTTTCTGTCCCTTCGCCATCCAGATGAACACGAGGCAGAGGTCGCTCCAACAAGCCATGAATCAACCATTCCCAATTGCAACTTATACCTAACGCCTTTCCAGCAGCGACATTCGTCTGACCTCTCGCGCTCTAACGAGTTCCATTTACCTGCCTCCGACTCCAGTTCGGTCTCCCTCCCTCCCTCCCTCTCCCTCCCTCCCCGGACGAAAAGGAGAGCCTCCACGACTGTATCTCTGTCTGTATTTCATGTTACCTATCCCTGTATTTCGTTGAATCTCTGTATTCCGTTGTATCTCTGCATTTCGTTGTATCCCCGTATTCCGTTATATCTCTGCATTTCGTTGTATCTCTGCATTTCGTTGTATCCCTGTATTTCGTTGTATCTCTGCATTTCGTTGTATCTCTGCATTTCGTTCTATCTCTGCATTTCGTTCTATCTCTGCATTTCGTTCTATCTCTGTATTTCTCAGTGGCATTTCCGGACATGTTTCCTATCGTTGACGTATGTAAAAGCATTCAAATTGAAGGGACAATGACACGGAAGGCACAACTAACGTTTCATAAAACCTACGCGAAAGAAAGAATAAAAGTTTCGTTTAATTAACCAAATGGCAATCAGTTCAATTATAAGGATTAAACTGGAGTAAACGTTCTAGGAAACGTGGCATTGTTCTACCAGATATCTCGTACATGTTTTTCAGCTTTAAAACACCTGGGATGTATTATGATGAAGATGGCAGAAAAGCACTTTTTTTTTTTTTTTTTTTTTTTTCTTTTTTTTTTTTTTTTTTCCGAGGCCACGGCAGATATTTAACCAGGACATTTTATGAGCATATCCTAAGTCTTATAATCAACTCGGATGTTTCGGGGCAACCAGTTTAAAACTGGGGGCAAAATTCCAAAGGGGCCACGGATATGATAAAGCGGACATTTTCCCTTGTATCTATAAGCCCGGCAAGAGCACTTGGCCGGATTCGAAAAAAGAAAAAAAAAAAATACAGACGCCATGATATTTTAGAAAAACTCATCGCATCAAACATCGCATCCTTAATTTTCCATGAGTAAATTTCAGAACACTGATATTCTGTTTTCAGTGTGTGTTAAGGTCTTATTTTCACGAATAAAAGGAAAATGCGAACAAAAATTCATATAAGGTTGAGACTGAATGATTAACAAAGCAACAAATAGAAATGATAATCCCGTTAACGTTAGTAAAATAGTGAAGTACAGGATACAGAGTAATCCGGTGGATTTAAACAGCTATACAAATCAATAAACAAAAAAAACAACATCTGAATAATGATTCGCATTACGTTGAAAGAAAATCCACCCGGATAAAAAAAAATAATCCCTACTAATATAAACTATTCACGCCAATGAAATTCTAAAAATGCATACCTAACCAGCTTCTGAAAAAGAAAGAAAAAAAAAAAAAACTTTAAAAAACTGACGGAAAGCCAAACGCAAAAATCATTCGCGCTCACACCTTGGCATATCAAAGAGCTTATGGAGCTATTAGTGACCTAATTAACGCAACGACTATCACTG
>NC_087213.1:10800557-10803057 GCF_015104395.2 Macrobrachium nipponense | reverse complement strand
CTTTGCATACCTGTACATAGGCATCATACACAGACATTTACAATCTGTTCTTCTGGAAATCTTGCTGGGGCAATACAAGGCGTGATCCGACCTCCAGCTTATTCGAGAGACATGCAAGATTTTCCCCTCGTGCATCAATTGTAAACATTACATTCCTAACTTAACGTAAATTAAAACGTGCTAAATTCTACAGTCAAATAGAGCCTTGTTTCACCAACGAAAAATAAAATAAATACGCTTTATTGCATTATAAATTATTTTTGTGTACTGTTTAACATGCGCATTATTATTATTTATTTTTTCCTTTTTTATTCTAATAAATATATCGTACATATACTATTCTAAAATTCCTGTATCTCTAACTCGACACAAAACAGCTTATTCAGACCTTTATAGGCTCTACCACAGACCTTTTTTAACCCCTAACTTCCCACAGCAACAACAAAGTAGTTAGTGTAAGCAAGCGAAAATGAGCAGTTTTCTCCATCTTGTTCTATCTAATACCCAGTAGGAGATTAGTACCGTTAGTGCACTTCAAGAAAGGGTTTTTTGCAGAGTCCCATCGGCCCTTAGGTGCATCCAGTTTTTAGCCTTATACTTTACCTTCTTCATCTTGCTGTCCAACTCCTTTAACTGTTACTTCCTAGCGCAACTGTCGGGTTTTCCCAAGTCCCACTATTAGATCCTAGTACTTCATCTCCTTGATCTTCTGGAACTGTTTATTTTGAATGGCTGACAGCGCCCCAGTGCTTGGCTTGGCAGCCTAAAATTTCACTGATCAATCAACCCTCTCCCTAATACAAAGCGACTGATAACCCGTTCCTCTTGAAATACTACAGTACGATACCGATGAAATGAGCACATCTCTCTCTCTCTCTCTCTTTTTTTTTCTCTCTTTCTCTCTCTGCCTCTCTCTCTCTCTATGTACGCTTGTCTTTCCGGGCGGCTTTCTCTTTGATGTCCATATCACTTTGATCTCCCAAGAAACTATTATTGTTTATTTCAACAACGGGATGAGGACATCGTCGCTCTGTAATTAAAGTTCTTTCCGCTGCTGTCTTTTTTTTTTCCTTCTCTCTCTCTCTCTCTCTCTTCGAAGCATCGTCATCTCACCTTGGTGGAAAGGGGGGGATTGGCGAGGGGGAGATGGGGGGAAGGAAGGTGTAACATGGAGGGTTGGGGGACCGGGGCGGAGGAAAGATGATACCCTTTTTAATTGGAAATACTCATATAGAGAAATAGCTTGGGTGAGCAAGAATGAACACAGCGTTTTGCTTCCGTTTTGGAGTAGTTTTCTAGTTTTCCTTCCGGCGTAGGTGGTTTTGTATCATATATATATATATATATATATATATATATATATATATATATATATATATATATATATATATATATATATACATATATATATATATATATATATATATATATATATATATATATATATACATACACACATACACATATAAATACATATTTATGCTTATGTATATATATACAGACAAATATTTGTAAATATGATTATTAATATATATACATGCATATATTTGTAAATATATATATGTATATATATGTATTATACACACACACACACTCACACCATAAGGCAGAAATTTTAACATAACGAAAGTCACCAAAACGGAAAAAAAACAACGCTTAAAACATTGCCTTTCGGGTACATAAGGAAGCACACAAAAAAGCCAAACAAATCGACAAATAGAAAAGGAAACTGAAACAATACGGAGAATATTACTCAAAGATGAGAGAGAGAGAGAGAGAAGAGAGAGAGAGAGAGAGAGAGAGAGAGAGAGAGAGAGTTAGTTACCAGAATTACAAACAACAAAGGTCGATACTGTATCCGAATTAACATATAATATATCTTCGAAACTTATCCTTCCTATTTACCTACGTTTTTCTTCATGTTTACCTAAAGTTTCTTGAATGATAATAAGATAAATACAAAATACTGCCTGATATAAAAATGGCTCTATACCCCATGCACTTGACGGGCTCACTTATGTGCATATTTGAAATAGAAAAGATCACAGAACTCCATTGTCTGAGTGGAAATCTCTGCACGCGTACTTTTGAACAAATGGGATTCGTCAGCTGTTACCTAACGCCATTCAATCCACCATATCACACAATGAAATCCCACAACCCCCTCTCCCCCTTACTGGTTACTTGAATTTCTATAAAAATATATTTTTTCTTCTAATTTCTTTCAAGATGAGTCTTCCGTTGTTCCCTTCTTCCCGTCATTTTATTTCGTTTAAACACGACTTGAAAAATAAAAATGCTTTGAAGCCGATGAAAATCATAAAAATCTCTCTCTCTCTCTCTCTCTCTCTCTCTCTCTCTCTCTCTCTCTCTCTCTCTTTAACTCCACAGTTTTCCCCTTTTGGATTAATGACAGCAATTAACTTAATGAATCCCATTCTATAATCCACGATCTGCTGAATCCGTTTCATTTTTTTTCATCTTTTTTTTTTAACAAACA
>NC_087213.1:10795557-10798057 GCF_015104395.2 Macrobrachium nipponense | reverse complement strand
TATGTAATATAATTTTAATAGCAAAACAACACAAGAATGACAAATCCTGCTTAAAAAAATGCACTTCTGTCTAGAATTGAGATTCTCAGTAAATCTGAAGGAAAGCAGAAACGCGCCAGCTAACAGCGAGGATTATCGAGGTTGAGTCTTTCAAATATCTAAGAAACAATATTCATCACAGGTTCTCTTTCATGTGGAACTGAGAGACAGCTTACTTAAAAGCCAACTCAAGACTAGACAGCAGTAATATCTCTATTGGTATTAGCACATGTATCATCCGATGACTAAGCATCTATATTAATAAGATTTTGCCGATTTCAAAACAAGGATGGAGTGAGAAATGGCGCCATAAAGGAGATTATGGATGCTCCATATGTAGATGATCCAATGATGAAAGGGGTGTGGGGGGGGATGGTTCGGGACCCCGTGGGAGAACAGTAAGTGATAGTGTCAAAGGGGTTGGAAGAACCGGACCTACTTGGATGGGATTTATGAGACCGGAGGCATGAGAGAAGAGGAGATTTGTGGAAGTGAAAGCCCAGGAAAGACAGGCTGCAGAATTTCAAAAAGGCCCTATGCGTGCCACGGCGCTGAAGGTTATGGTAATGAAAATGATGATTATTTTCTATGGCGTCACTTCCTGGGACTCCTAGACGGCTATTCATATTTCCTTAATCTCTCTCTCTCTCTCTCTCTCTCTCTCTCTCTCCTCTCTCTCTCTCTCTCTCTCCTCTATATATATATATATATATATATATATATATATATATATATATATATATATATATATATATATATATATATATATAATGAATTTTTATCACATCACCGTGGTTCATATACATGCATTAAGGTACAAATGTCCTTTAATACCCAATTCTCTCTACCTCGGAATTAATAAATTTTCCTATATGTTAACCGAAGGGGAATTTTTTTAGTTGATAATAATTTCGTCCTCCATTGATTCGAACCAGCAGAACAGACCGAGGAGAAATCAGGAGACCTTCAGCGACACTACCGACTGCGGGCCAACAAGTTAGGGAGACCGAATTGGATATCAAAAGGACATTTGTAGCTTAATGCATGAATATTATATTAAATATATAAATATATATATACATACACATGTATATATTTATAAACGCATACACGCACATATATAAGTGATAAGTGTGTGCATAAGTGTGTGCGTAAGCGTGTGTATATGTATGTCTGCTCTTGGTATAATGAAGTAGAACAAAATAAAATGGTAAAAAAGAAAAAAATTCTTGGGAAGCCTGCTTGGGTCCACTAGCTAGCACACATGGAAGGGTTCCTTTGGATAAGCTCCGCTCCATTACCGCAGTTCACAACAGCAAGTAAAGTGATAAGAAATAGGGCACCACTTAACAGCCTCGCCGCAAGATTAAGTTTAAAGACGCCGCGTTTTGCAATAACCGTGGGAGGGGGCTGGGGGATGATGGGGTTGTGGGGGGGTCTTGGTTACTTTTCCTATTCCATTCCTTTCTACTAATTTCTCACTTTATTGTCTTTCCTTTTTTTTTTTTTTTTTTTTTTTTTTTTCTTTTTTTTTTTTTTTTTTTTCGTTTCTACTCGGTGCATCTTCGACCAACGTATTTACGAGACACGAACCAGATTTTGCTTTTAGCATAATCATTAGGAGAAATAATAAGCCTTTTTCCACCCCTGATAAAGAGCATACCCAAACGTAACCGACCCCCCCCCCCCCTCTCTCTCTCTCTCTCTCTCTCTCTCTCTCTCTCTCTCTCTACTCTCTCTCTCTCTCTCAAATCACAACCCTTCTCCACTAGCAATGCAGAGATAAAAAGTCAAATAGAAATATTAATTGAATTTTCAAAATTAACAAAAATTGGATCAAAATATTAGATAAAACGTATAATTATTTGAAACACGTTACAGATTGCATGAATAGCATCCTACAATCATCACTGGTTCTATAATGCCAGTTCAAATAGAACCAACCAGATGGCACTGTCAGTTTAGGAAGATAATCAAGTGCTAAGTATCGGTTACGATTAAAATCAATAGTTACGTTTGTTTAAAAAAATAATCATAGAAGACCTTTTATGGCAGAATTCGAACAAACAACGGCAAAAGCTTTAATTAGTAATACCATTTTTTAGGCAAGTTTCAGTAGGTTACTGACGCATGTTTAAATTAAAAATAAGTCAGTCCCCAACATTAAGTCAATTACTCAACGATACCATTTAAGGTAGGATAAAAATCCTATAATTAATGGCATCAATTTAAAGTTCAAAATAATTTGTAGAGATGAGAATGACCCAGATCATCAAAGAAGCAAAAAGAATGCCTTAACAATCTAAAGATAAGAACGTCCAAAATAATCAGGCATACACGAGATGTTCCAGATCATTTGCAGAGATGAGACTGTCCCAAATATAAAGTAGTGAGAATGTTCCAAATTATTTACCGGGACGATAATGTCCCAAATACCCTCGGGAGATGAGAATTTCCCAGA
>NC_087213.1:10768057-10790557 GCF_015104395.2 Macrobrachium nipponense | reverse complement strand
TGTGTGAGAGCTACAAATGTGTAGGTGTCTGTATATATATATATATATATATATATATATATATATATATATATATATATATATATATATATATATATATATATATTATATATATATATATATATATATATATAAATATATATATATATATATTATATATATGTATATATATATGTATATATATATATATATATTATATAATATTACTATATATATATAGTATATATATATACATATATATATATATTATATATAGTATATATATCATATATCATACTATATATATATATAATATATGTATTATATATATACAGTGTATGTATTACGTATATATATCATATACGTATTTAATATATATATATACTATATATATATATATATATATATATATATATATATATATATATATATATATAATATATATATATAGAAATTCCTGCTGGTGACGAAGCATTTATCAATCATCATTTCCCTTTCCCTTTGGTGTAATTTATTCCCGAGTCATGATGAATTGGATGTTAAATTATAAAGTAGGCAATGTATGTTTTAAAAGATTTAAAGGCCACTCATGAACGGCAGATGCAGTGGACAGGAGGCCACTGTGGAATCCCAAGATGTCCAGAAAGCCGAACATAGACCACATGATCTGCATCAAATCACCCTCTCCATTCAGGCTATGACCAGGTAGAACCAGGTAGCGGCAGCTGCTGATGACTCAGAAGGTGGACCTATGGGGTCCCCCTAACTCCCCCACCATCCCTGGCACACATGGTCTGGAAGGCTTAGTTTTGCCGGTAAAATCGATCACGCCGGTAACGGTGCTTGAGATCCAGACCGTCAAACTGGGAAGTCCAGGCGAACATAAAGCTACGCTGTGACAACTTCACATTTTTTTTCTGGGATATATTGCTTAAATAGCTATAAGGCTTTTGTATTTAGCTGCATTTAAACTGTTATTTGATTTACGCGAGAAAGCAGTAGTAATTAATATTCCGCTTAAATGGTTATAATATTTTTGTATTTAGCTGCATTTAAAGCTTTATCTGTGAAAGATAAAATGATGAAGATAATGTCGTATGGTTTCAAGTGTTCTGGTTCACAGGGTTTTGGATTCTCAAGATTTATATGGGCAATGTTTATGTCCTTTTGTTGGACTACATTGAAGAACTTGTTATTTTAATAACTGTGCAATGTTTGCAGTCAATAAGGGTCTATATGTTTCAGTTAGTAGCTTTAGTGCCTTATATACTCCGTGGTCTGCTTAAACGTTTGTGTTCACTGTGAATAGGAGAGTGGATGGTATTCAAGAGATTAGCGAATCCTAAGAAAGGGTTTGTTTGTTTGTTTGTATGGTGTTTTTGCGTTGCATGGAACCAGTGGTTATTCAGCAACGGGACCAACGGTTTTACGTGACTTCCGAACCACGTCGAGAGTGAACTTCTATCACCAGAAATACACATCTCTCACTCCTCAATGGAATGGCCGGGAATCGAACCCGCGACCACCGAGGTGAGAAGCAAACACCAAACCAACCACGCCACTGAGGCGCTTTCCTAAGGAAGGGATTTCCCCGTTGCTCTCTTTTGTTTAGCGCTAAACATTCAGCTCAGCGGTTCCAGAGTTTCATAGAAAGATAAAAAAAAAAAAAAAAAAAAAAAAACAAGTAAATTCATACTCGGGTTTTCGTACAAGGCATTTTATTGAAAAGGCTTATCAAAAAATAATTAGACAACAACAACCGGATACAGTTATTGGAAGTACTTTTTTGGAAAAAGGAATACAAAATTTAAGCCTAAGACCAAGTGGAGGGACCTATGAGGTCATTTAGCGCTGAAATGGAAACCGAGAATAGAAAGGAAAACCTCGCAGTTGCACTATGAAACAATTGTTAGGAGACAGTGGAAAGTAAGATGGAAGAAAGAGAGTATGGACGGAGGCACAGTAAAAGGAATGAAAAGGGTTGCAGCAAGGAGCCGAAGAGATATGTCAAATAACCTTCAGTAATGTAATTACAGTAGGACCCCCTACGGGAAAAGTACTGTGTGACTTTGAAATTTCAATGCTTGTAGCTGCCTTGACTTCACACACTCACACACACACACACACCACACACACACACAAACACAGGGTCATAGAAGCTGCATCTGGCAAATGGGACAAATTTTGAGTTAAGATAATTATTCCAACACCCCCTGGGATGCTGGATTTGACGTAATTAACGTTAATAGCGTTAATTGCCTGTACTCTGTAATTGTCTCCCTGAATATGATATTGTATATATATATATATACACATCACTGCACTGTGTTTATAAAAGCAGATCAAAGAACCAAATGCAAGAAACTATTCCATCATAGGAATATTTGTTTATATCATCCAACATGTAAAACAAATGAAAGACAGCTAGCACCAATTATCTTAGTGAGTGATACCAAGAACAGAGTCCCCTGCCATTCTGTATTTATTGGGATCTCTCTCTCCCTCTATCTCTCTTCCTCCAACGGAGGGTCTGTCATCCTTGTTTCCGTTTGTCGCTCTCTCTCTCCCCTCTCACTCTCTCTCTCTCTCATCAAAACAAGTATGAGGATTTAAGGACAATAGTGGTCGCCGTGGTTACTAAGCCTACAATTATTTTTCCTTATTACTTGGATGGATATACGAGTGCTTAGGTACTCATTCTCTCTACACACACACACACACACACACACACCACACACAACACACACACACATTCACGTATGTCGTGTCAACATCAGTAAAAATATATACTAATAGTAATCTCCTAGGCTTTGAACCGCCGTCCACAGAAGCCGCAGCATCTAATCAATATTCGGCTATATAATTATATATATATATATTATATATATATATATATATATATATATATATATATATAATTAACATATACGAATACATCTTTGCATATACGCAGAGGCGGTGTGAGCATAAGTGACTAGAGCAAACGATGCCTTGATAATAGTAATCGTTCCTACGCTATCTCCTCCATACGACTTTGCATGCTACGATAACTCTCAGCTTTAATGGTGCGCTTAGCTTCTCCAAGCAAACAAGGAAGTTGAGAGAGAGAGAGAGAGAGAGAGAGAGAGAGAGAGAGAGAGAGAGAGGAGAGAGAAGAATGTAGTCGACTTTTCCAGGAAGCTATAGTGAAAATCCTAAAACTCGGTAAAGAAAAAAAATGAAATGTTATAACAGCCATTGCGAGAATATCACTTGATAAAGTTTCACTCTCTATAAACGAGTGGAAAAACGTAGCATACTGGAAGGAGGCTAGACTCCTGGGACACAGGTACAATATCAGTAAAAAAAATTATACTATAATAAAAAAAAAAAAAAGACTACAAGTTTTAACAAACAAACAAAAAAGGAAGAAATAAAAATGTTCGAGAGGAATGTATAGTGAAAGACAATTATCGAGGTTTCTCACTCAGCAGCTTATTGAGAAACCGTAAATACCTATTTTTTGTAAATGCATGTACGTTATCGGCCCGAGAGCGGTACTGGTATTTCGAGTAGTACTGAGGAAAGCAGCTGTTTTCCGTGCAGCACTGGAAAGTTGTATGTTTTCAGTTCAGTATTGCAAAGCAGTACAGGGATCCCCAGCAGTATTAAAAAGCGGCACCAGTATTCCGTGCAATACTGGAAAGCGTTACCAGTATCTAGCGTAGTACTGTTAAGCGGTACCAGTATTCAGCGCAGTACTGGAAAGCGTACCAGTATTCCGTGCAATACTGGAAAGCGTTACCAGTATCTAGCGTAGTACTGTTAAGCGGTACCAGTATTCAGCGCAGTACTGGAAAGCGGTTATGACTTTTTGTAGAAAGAAATGCGTTGTATTGAAATGCGGCAATAGCACTCCGTAGACTTAACGGGCGGCAGTGGAGAGCGGTAAAGATGTTACGTATGATACCGAGTACCGACAACCGGTACAACATTTCCAGCACTGGAGAGTGTCCACTTGTATTCTGCACGTCTGGAATGATGCAAAGGCATTTGATATAACGTATAAGATACCATAATCCGGTGCAAAGGTATTTAATGGAGCGAGCATTACTAGACAGAGGTAAATCTTCAACAAGCGAACAAGATGGAAGAAACTTTTCAAGTTTGTTCCGCGGGTAAATGGACCTTTATGACTTATGAGGGTAACGGTGCTTAGGAAAAGGCATAAAACTGAAAATTAATTAAGGTATTCCACGGGTAAAGTCCCGTACCACAAAGTTAAAAACGTTTGCCAAAAGATTCGGTGTCTATTTTATGCTTCATAAACTCATCGAGAGCATAATAATATATAAGTTTCTACTTCAGAAGTTCAAGAGAAAATGCAACAAATTGCTATCCCAAAGCTCATCTTCTTGCATTTTGATACATTTTTATCTATTCGGTAATTCAATTTGTTTTCTTTTTTAATAAGTGTATCTTCTTTTTTTAAATGCTTTCACTTCCTCTTATTTCTCCCTACTGAACACCATTTTCTTTGGAAGCTTGAATTTCAAGTCAATGGTCCCCTTGTTCCATATGAATAGGTTTCATCTACTGAATAATAATAATAATATTAATAAAAATATCAATTTGGTTTAAATATGCTTTCATAGCCAGAAATAATTGTTTTGCTCATGAAAAACTGCAAAATATAAGAGATAAAAATTTGAATAAACGATTATATTAACCGCAATAAAGTACCTGCGACTTAATCAGTTTAATTTGTTCAAATATGCTTTCTTTGATGGTTATTGTATTAAAAACAAACGTGAAAAAACTGCTGGAAAGAGCAAATGACCCTTAATTTCTTCTACATTTTTCTTGAGGTTAAACCTCCTAACACGTAAAATTCCAAAGGAAAGACGAGGCCAAGCAACAAATGACTTCGATAACACAATAATGGTTTCTTTTGGTGTGTCACTGACGAATTCGTTAACCAGTTACAAAATATATCTGTGTTGAATGTAATTAACAGACCGTGAAACGATCGTGCATGAAACATGGCAGCGCAAGTCTTTTATTTGCTATAATGCATCCACGCCATCAAAACCAACGGTAATATAAGAGAGGCTCGACCCAAGGGACGTCACACCCTCCCAAAAAGCGCCTCAGTGGCGTGGTTGGTATGGTGTTGGCGTCCCACCTCGGTGGTCACGAGTCCGATTCTCGGCCATTCCATTGAGGAGTGAGAGATGTGTATTTCTGGTGATAGAAGTTCACTCTCGACGTGGTTCGGAAGTCACGTAAAGCCGTTGGTCCCGTTGCTGAATAACCACTGGTTCCATGCAACGTAAAAACACCATACAAACAAAAACACCCTCTCAAAACTCGCACTAAACTGCATTCATTCTACATACACAAATAATTGGGCCAGGTGAGAGGCTAGCCCAGAATTGGACATTAAGTGTTAACTACATTTGTTACAACACAATAAATTTATATATCGGTACGAATTGCGTTTTATTATGTACTTTCATGGGCCATAACTTATCATTCTTTACATAACGAGAATCAGCTGTCAGGAACCTGAAAGGCTAATCAACAGAGCACACCGGAACGTGAGCAATAAAGAACTCGAATCAACGATATGCAAAATCTCATTCAGAATACAGCGATTCGCAGTTTCCATGGAAAGCCAGGCTAAAGGTTTCCACTTACTTTCTAAATCCTGTAAATCTTAATCGTGGTAGGATCTCTTGTTCTGCTAATATTACCTCCATATCTAAAACACGTCGAGAAATTGTTTACTTAAATAAAAACTAAACTCGACAAACTAAAACACGTCGAGTAATTGTTTACTTACTTAAAAACTAAATTTAACCAAAGCCTGACCATTCTCCCAGTCCCTGAATCTCTTGTTGTTTTTCTCCTCTCTCTACCGATTTTTCCTGTTTCCCTTTCCGTCTCATTACTTTCCTTTGCGTGTCTCACAAATCTCGTTTGGAACTCACTGGATCCACACGGTTTCGTTCTCCTTTTTTTTTTTTTTTTTTTTTTTGCTACGCAGATTTCATTAGCCTTCTCTGCTGCGCCTTAACTCCCATTCGCGGCATATAGTTGAATCGGTTTTCTTTCTTACTTGTCCATCTCCCTCATTTCAAAATACTTCATAAGAAGTTGACCAAACCGCCTTATTTCTCATTTTTTCCCTCTTGCTCAATTCGACCTTTGTAAACTTCACCTGACAAGGCCGCCCCAGCCCATATATTTAGTTACTGGGTGTTCCTGTTTTTATTTCCTCTTCCGTTCCTTTAAATATTTTCAGGTTCCTGACAGACACTATTATCAAACAAACATGAAGCGTACATAGCAGCGCTTCATGTTTGTCTGATGTGATCTTCCTTCCCCTGCTTCCTAACCTACTTTAATCCATATCTTAATACATTTCTGCATTTTTCCACCTCCATGTCATGTACAGACTCTTCGCCTATGCCAGATTCCCAACGTAAACAATGACTACATTATTTTCACCTGCTTCTCCTCTCCTCCTTTGTCCTACGCCTTCTCATTTCCGAGACAGGCTGACATTATGCTTACTCGCAACAATCGGTCTATCTCTTTTCTTTCTTTATTCCCTGTTCTTCTCTCTTTCGCCTATTCCAAATTTCCAAGACCATGTCATTCCTGTCCCTTTTTACTCATTTCTCCGTTGCCCTGTTTCTTTCTTGGGCTGAGCCCGAGTCTGAGGAGGAGGAGGAGGAGGAGCGACGAAGAAGACGACCAAGGACAACCGCCCCCCCCCCCCACAACCTCTAACCCCACGTCGTCCAATTCCAGAAGAAACGCCTCCTCCTCCACATCTAGTCTCGTTTCCCTCGACGTAAGCGAACAACTTCAACCGATTCTCACCACTTTATCCACGACTTCATTTCAATTAGCAACTGACTTCACACACTAACGTCCCATTTCACCATCCTCCCCTTACACTCACCCCCACCCCACCCCACCCCCCCATCCCACCCCTACACCCTCCCAGTCGTCTTCGTCATCATCATCATCATCATCATCATCATCATCATCATTACCATCGTCACAAGCCAAAGCAGCATAATTAGCAGACCTTTTTGCTCTTTTTCACCCTTGATGCTGAAAGCGGGGAAGGGGGTGTGAGTGGATCTAGGGGGTGGGGGTGGGGGACGGTGTCTTGAGTAGGAGGAGGAGGGGGAAAGAGAAAAGGAAAGAAAAGGGTAAGGTCTGAGGGGAAAGAGGCTATATAAGGACTATGGGAGGACCTATGCAACTGTATGACCCTCGCTAAGTGTAGTTAAGCCCCTAAAGTTTTATTTTAGTGGCTGTGAGGGGCCTCCTTATACTGACTTGCCAGCTCGTTTCTGGGACTAATTGCTCTCAAGCACGCAACGCGTAATTTTCTCTTGCTATTACACACTTTTTGCTCGTACGTGGACGTGTTTATAAGTGTGCGAGTTTGTTTGTGTGTGCATAATTTAGAATCTGGTTCTTTTCTTGTAAACGAACAAGGCACACATCTAAGGGAATATTTATTAATTCACAGGATATTAAATTTTCGAGGTATATTTTTGTTATCCCCTGGGTGGAATTAACAATATCATGAAAAATCTGCTCTATTCCATGTGCCTAATTTAAGTAGGCGTCTCATTACACAGACAGTGAACAACACCTTTATTACATTCCAACTTCTAAGCCATCAACAAAGATGAATAATTGATCATCATTACAGCATTTCCATAAAAAAAGGCTCTACTTAACGAGCAGGTGAATACTCACGAATGATAAGGAAACATTTTATAGTGAGAAATAAAAGACCACGTGAAGATTTTATTCCTGCTGAAGCCTGAAAATTTATAAGGGGAACACGCACGCCGGCAAGACCTGACAGAAGAAAAATGAGAGAGAGAGAAGAGAGAGAGAGAGAGAGAGAGAGAGAGAGAGAGAGACCTGCAAAGAATTGGATCAATTTCCAGCCACGTCCTGGGAAAAGGATAAATCTCCACCTCCCCTTCACCGGACCATTCGTCAAAAGGGAGATCTCTGAACAAGAAACGAATGCAAAGAACACCGGCAGCACTTTAAGCTGCTTGAGAACGTCTTCCGTCACACACACACACATGCACGCACAAACAAACAAACAAACATCCACAAACAATGTGCATGTTAGTAGCGAG
The DNA here is from genome assembly GCF_015104395.2 of Macrobrachium nipponense. Classification (NCBI taxonomy): domain Eukaryota; kingdom Metazoa; phylum Arthropoda; class Malacostraca; order Decapoda; family Palaemonidae; genus Macrobrachium; species Macrobrachium nipponense. The sequence continues at coordinate 10,782,413 of NC_087213.1, read as the reverse complement.
GTTCTAGGTAAGTGTGAAGTTTATATTTATAATTTTGCGCTTAATACTGCCATATTATAGAGTCTATTCGTGTATTAAACACAAGCTCGCTCTCTCTCTCTCTCTCTCTCTCTCTCTCTCTCTCTCTCTCTCTCTCTCTCGTACAATTTCCATCAAGGGAATGAGATCAAATATAAAGAGAATTTAGCTTCCAGGAAAGTCAAACGAAGAAGTGCAAGATTTTCTGCCTTGATTATATATATATATATCTATATATATATATATCTATATATATATATATATATATATATATATATATATATATATATCCATATATATATATATATATATCACACACACCGTGACAGACACAAACATTAAGCCACACATGTCGTTTAATATTAAAATCCGTAAACCTCTATAGCAACCTAATGATTAGTGTCACTGAGAAGCCGTTGTTCCCTAACCATTGGGTGGTTCACGTCCTGCTTGTGACGGTTCGCCTACCATTTACAAAATCCCCTTCGACACACACACACACACACATATACATACATACACATATACACACACATATATATTTATATATATATATATATATATATATATATATATATATATATATATATATATATTATACTCAAAACGGGATCGAACCCCGGTTTCTCGAATGAAATTCCTCTCATTTGAGACACCGGGGTTCGATCCCGATCTGAGTCAGAAATTTATTTCTGTGAAACGCGCGCGCACGTGCTGATACGTCCCAATATATATACATATGTATATATGCGTGCGTGTTTGTTTATGTACGTGCACTGGCTCTAACTTTACGGGGTAATACCAAAATTATCTCATCCTTCAAATTTATGTTTCTTTGCGTAGCTGCAAATCATTTATCCATTACTAAGAAACCGACTGAAGTGCTACCCACACTGGAGAAGAAATCGAGACGGGGGTGTCAAGGAAAAAGCGCCTCTAGTCCCAGACGCAACAAATAACAAAGAGGTTTCTATTTCAGTTTAGAGGACAAAAATAGCTTGAGAGACAACGCCAAACCTAAGAGGGAAAAGAGGGAAAGAACGAAAAGAACATCTCAAACAAGATAAAAATAGTCAAGTAGCTTTTCCGTATCTAAAAGGTTCGTTTTCATTACTCTTGCTCTAAAAATAAAAGGACATCCTTCAAGTCCGCGTCTGGTCTGTGGAAAGTGGAATCATTAAAGTATAGAAGCCTCTCTCTCTCTCTCTCTCTCTCTCTCTCTCTCTCTCTCTCTCTCTCTCAGCTGACAACCTGAGGGAGTCGCGCTCGATCCTGAACTGGCCGAGGAAGGAGCGTTAAGGTCGAGTAGCTTAAAAATTCAGCTGGCCTATTCATCTACTTACCTTAGCAGTTAATACGTATTAGGGGTGTAAGGCTACTCTCTCTCTCTCTCTCTCTCTCTCTCTCTCTCCTAAACACATACTCTCTCTCTCTCTCTCTCTCTCTCTCTCTCTCTCTCTCTCTCTCTCTCTCTCTCCTAAACACACTCAAGTTTATTTACCAACATTCTGTAATTAAAATCCAAATAATCTGACGGAAAATTGATAAAGCTAAATGTTTTCTTACATTTACCGCGAGTTTCCCAATTTCCTCTATTAAAAACATACGATTTACTGGGACTGAACCGCATGTAACGCAGTGTAAACGGAAAATAATATTAGAACGCTTTAGTCATGCAAAAATCCAAAACATCTCATTTATATGCATATTTTCTGTTGTGCACCACCAAATAATTCTTTTTGCACGTGCGATGTATCTATGGACGTCCATTCAATTTTTGACAAAATAATCCTATTAACGGGCATGACAGGTAAGATTCGAGGTTGGAGGTAGGTATGACATATGGTCCTTTGCATCAATTGCAACCCAATCTTACCTATCTGTAATTATAAATACGAATATTTATACTCCTTTGCATCAATTGCAATCCAATCTTACCTATCTGTAATTATAAATACGAATATTTGTACCTCATTTAAAATGAAGACTGAACAACTTGGGAGTAGAGGATAATGTAATCTCTGCCTTTTTTTGAATGAGAAGTTACCTTTTCTTCAAATGCTGCAGCCCTATCTCTGCAAGCATCTACACACGTATCACCTTTTGTGTAATACTACTAAGAGAAATAAACAAGCAAACTAACTTGATGGGAAATATAATCCCTCAGCAGAGAGAGCTAATTCCATCACTTTCTTCAGGCTCAACCCCCGTCCCTTTAACTTCTCTTCGTGATTTCTTCAGGCCTGGGCTAGATGCGGACAGTGGTATGCCGGTGTTTTTTACCTCTGCATTTGATATGTATGGCGTTTTAAGCAAGCCTTAAAATACCTTCAAGTAAAGACGAAAGATCTTGCAGCACGTCTTTTCAGTTACCTTACGGCCATAAACTTTGTTTAAATATATATATATATATATATATATATATATATATATATATATATATATATATATATATATAATATATATATATATATATATATATATATATATATATGCACAAACACACTTCTCTTTCCTAGGCAAGATCATTTTGGAAAATGGCATCACATCTCCCCTCAGTTTCTTTGATGCTTCCAGTACAAAAATAAAGGTTGCAACTAATATCCTATCCATCATTTACTTCAGAGAATACTATGACTAATATCGAAATACCTTATATAAAACAGAAAAGGAATTTATAAAAGGGAAAACCCCAGGCTCAGTTATCTCGTATGATGGCAGATATTAAAGGTCAACATCTTCACCAGATAGAATTGCATTCCAAGAGTCGCATGATTTTGTCATTTTCATTTTCAGGTAAAAAAAATTTTTTTTTTTTTTTGCTTTATTAGTTTTTCAAAATGTTTGATAATTTCAAGAAATTTTTCTCCTCATCTTCAACACTAACACTCCGTGTAATGAATCAAATATACAGCTGTCTCTTCAGATAACTTGCTGAATTGCTGTTTTACCACAATTTATTTGTTTTTTATGATTCTCGCTGTACCTTGCTTTTCCATAATTATGGACGTTTTACGCTTTGGGAACTTGCTGTGCAAATCTAAGGACTTTTAGGTTTGTCCCATACGAAGGTTTGTCACATATTCGAGTCCCTAAGAACCTAAAGTTAAAGTGAGCTTCCCCCATGAAAGCATGCCTGCCTGCCTGCCTGCCTGTCAGTCTGTATTGCGTAACCATTTCAGTCTCTTCCCCAGAACTCACGGAATCAATTTCGACCAAACTTTTCCCGAAGGAGCCTTGGGGAAACGGGGATTCAAGATTGTCCAGATGTGGGTCATATCTCCCTCCATGGATTGATCCTTAAGAAATAGGGAAAATGGATGAGTTTATTTACAAGTCGCCTCAAGAAGAACTACTGCAGAAGAAAGGACGATGATGAAACCAACGTTCAAACCCAAGGGTTATGACAGGGGGCTACAATAGGGGTTATAGTTTGCCATTGTCAGATTCAGTCATTATCATGTCCCGAAGATTCAAGGTTGTTTACACAATGACCTCAAGGGTTACAGAGTCCAAAGTCTTACATACGAATGTACAAGATTTTCAACAAGGTGACTCGCGGGCTTCCTGCACTAAATCTTCGTCACAGGCGAATGAAAGGCGGACGTACAGTTAATTCTAATGAAAACTCTCGATTATGTTGAGACCGCTCAAGAGTTTCCAATCATCAGCTTGAAAGGAAGGAAGGATCGACAGGTTCCTGTAAACTGGAGACGTAATGACTATAGTCATACAAAGTTAACAAAAAAAAAAAACAAAATGCTGCTCATATAAAGATTGATTTTACTTTAAACCACGCGAACGACGGCGTGGCTTTATCATGGCAAAGGAAAGGCAGCAGCCAGCAGCTGGAATGAGCAGAGGGCATGAATCGTGCAAAAGAATTTTCTTTTTCTTTTTATCGACTTGACTTACAAAGCCTGACAGTGTATTTTAGGATGGCATTTACACATTCATTTAAAATTAAAATGAGCAGTTCAGACACTGAAATACTCTTAAGAAAAAGTTCCCAACATCGGAAAACATTTAAAGGGAAAAGTTCAAAGAGTTAAATACAGCTGTTAGGACGATTCAAACATTAAAATGCGATAAGGATGGGCATTCAAAGCATTAAAATAGGATGAGGATGGAAATTCAAACATTATAATACGAAGAGGAGGGACATCCAAATACAGTATGTAAGAACAATGCAAACATTTCAATGCTATTAAAGGACCGGTTCGAACATTTATAATGCTATTAGAAGGACCCTTCAATCATGTGAACAATATTTCAGAGAGCTCCTAATAGGTTTAAAAAGAGCAAAAGGTGAACAGTTCATACTTTCAAATACAATTAGGAGGACAGTCTCCGAATAAAACTAAAAAACTTGGTTTAAACAAAGAAAAAAAAAGTCACATCTTTCACCTAAAAGAAGTCAACACCTAGAAGGCAAAAGACACGAGAAGTTCATTTTGCAAATAATCTAAAATTAGAATTCTCAGACAAAGTTCCTCAACGCATGATCCCTCTTCGTACATCAAGCCTTCTCATTTAAACATCGAAGAAGAAGAAGAAGAAGAAGAAGAAGACGACACTAGCAAAGAGTGCGAGGTAAATAAAACTTACCTTATCCTCTCCCCCCTTCGCCTCTAACCCCTACCCCTTACCCACCAGTTACCTAAAGTTCCCCTCACAAAACAGGAGAATTTAGAACGATGGCAGACGACAAAATGGCTCGAACTTTGTTAGATGTGCAAAACTTTCCGTTATACCCTCTCTCTCTCTCTCTCTCTCTCTCTCTCTCTCTCTCTCTCTCTCTTTACAATCCCAGTGGAAGGGCAGCCCACGAAACGCCACAGCAGCTGCACATTTATATGTCAAAAGACTACGACCCATTTCTGAGCCGGTTCTTCTTCTAAAGCTATGGGCGAAACGTCATGTGTAATCATATCCACGAAGGAAGATAAAAGGAAAAAAATCCCACACTCTCTCTATCGCTCTCTTTCTCTCGTAGAAAATGTCTCTCTCTCTCTCTTCTCTCTCTCTCTCTCTCTCTCTCTCTCGTCCTTACTTTTTCTGACGCCTATGGATGGAATAGCAAGCAGGACTCGGTTCCAGAAAGCAAATACGGCAGGATGTGCTTGCATTAAATCTTTCCGTCTAGTGCACACAAACACACGCACACACCCTCTCTCTCTCTCTCTCTCTCTTACCCACACACACACACACACAAACGCACATACACACACGCAGATACCCCAGTCAGGGAAGCGGGACAGGAAAGGAAAGACCACAGCTTCTCCCTCTCCCACCACCACCTCCTCCTCCTCCTCCTCCTCCTCAGGACCCCCTCACCCCCAGAAGCATCCCTCTTCCCATCCCACCACAACCAACACCCACCCCCCAACACCCAACCCCCCTATCTCTAACACCCTAAAGCTGTCCTCTCGACTCGCGCCATCCCCGGCCAACATCCAGCCCAGTATGCAAATGCAGATAAAAGCTTTGTAGACACAAGTTTCGCTCTCGCGTCATTTGATAACAGCTTTAATTTTAATTGCCAGGATTAAGGTGCATCGTACACACACTTACTGGTTGTTTTTTTATTTCGACGTCTGGTGTCATACGGAGAGAGAGAGAGAGAGAGAGAGAGAGAGAGAGAGAGAGAGAGAGCCCTGCCGTGCATTACCGTACGCGCTCTATAGATCTGCGTTCGGGTATAGGTCTGAAATATTGCCCAGCTAAATTATTTTTGCACGTCTTGCCCATTCCAAACGATTCCAAACCGGAGTCATGGATTAGTTGATAATTTCCAATTTCCACGGTTACACTTCCAGAAAAAAAATATTATATATACATAATATATCTATATATATATATATATATATATATATATATATATATATATATATATATATATATGTATATATATATATATATATATATATATATATATATATATATATATATTATATATAAAGGTAATGCCACGGAGGAGAATGAAAAATTAGAAACTGCCTGAGATCTTTCGGTCTTAACGACCCTTTAGATAAGGGCAGTTCTCGTTTTTCATTTTCCTACGTGGCATTACCTTTATTTAGACATCGCGGCATGTCATATTTCGTCATCGAGTTATACACACACACACACACACACACACACACACATATATATATATATATATTATAATGGAAAGGAATATAAAATTTAGACCATACATCAAGTACTGGGACCTAACAGGTAATTCAGTACTGAAGAAGAAACTGAGGGTAAGAAGGTTTTGCAGTTGTAACAGGAGGTACACCTCGCATTTGCACTGTGAAACAACCGTTAGGAGAGGGAGTGAGGGGGGTGGGGAGGAGGAGGAAGAAAGATGGAGGAGAAAATGAAAAAAAAGGAAAGCGAACGATAGCAAAGAGAGAAAAATAATCCTCCTCCCTATACCAGACGGAAATAGATCAATAGGAAGAAGAAGGAGAATAAAAAAAAGAAGCCAATTCTATCTTAGACTTAATTTCCAGCGCCTAACCGAATTCCGGATACGAACCCGGAACAATTCATCCGCCGTGACTCTCCATTTTCGAGGTTAAGAGAAACTCGACGTTCAAAACGGCCGTGAAATCGCCTCCGCGCTTCAGAGGAAATATCTCTGAGAGACGATTGTGAAACTGAAAGGCGACAAATACGCCTTCAGATCAAAGGGAATGATTGATTGATTGATTGATCGAATGACTGAAGAAAAACAACGAAATGGCACCGGTGCAATAACGATAAAACGCTCGATTTTAAGCAATTTAAGTGATGTTAATAGCCTTTAAACCCCTCTTTTTTTAAGACAATTTAAGTGATGGTCCTAGCCTTTAAAACCCTTTATTTTAAGACAATTTAAGTGATGGTCATAGCCTTTAAAACCCTTTATTTTAAGACCATTTAAGTGATGGTCATAGCCTTTAAAACCCTTTATTTTAAGACAATTTAAGTGACGTTCATAGGATTTTAAACCCTCTATTTTAAGAAAATTTAAGTGTTGTTCATAGCTTACTAAACCCTCTATCTTAAAAAAATTAAATATATTTTAACGTCTTCCAAACAAATTTAATAGCTTTATAGATGACACGCATCTCTACATAATGAAATTTTTACTTGACAGGCTATAAAATTTTGGTTAAAACCAAAGTAACTGCCATACAAAAAGTAAAGTATTGAAAAGGCCATAAAACAGAGAAAGGCCTGCCCTTTCGACCAGGTCAAACTAAGGTCAAAATAACCATTTATGATGACTTAAGGTCTTCAACAGTGAAACCTAAATTTATTTAAGATTAAGACTCCTGGTCATATGAACAGGAAACTACATTTTAATAACAGTAAAGACTAGGACGGCGAGGACGCCAAAGTACTACGAAAACAAAGTCTACAAGTCACAAGAACGTTTATATAATTTAAGAACGTCAAGACCTTCACTGCACAAAAGTGTCAGCGCCATAAATGAAGGCTATTCAGAGGAGGATCGTCATGGAAGGTAAAACCACCGATGAAGGAGAAGATTTTTTTAGGCATACGACTAAACCTACAAGTCTGAACGACCACGAATTTCGGTACCGGACGTAGGAGGTGGTCACAGGGTTTCAAGGCCACCACACGAGTTACAAAAAACCTCTTCTATCTTTGAAGACCGAGACTTCACAGCTTCGAAAGTCAAGGGGCCCAACGACCAAACGAAACAGAAAGCCCTTTGAAGTCCCGTCTTTCTATGAAAGTCTGTGATCTGTTTAATGATTTACATATCTTTCCAAGCATCAGTTGGGATCTCTTGCCTAACGGTCAAGGATGAAAGGAAACGATATTCTCTCAGGTATGAAGGATTCTCCTCACGCATAATGGAGATCCTTTCCAAGAAAGAAACCAAACCTAACGGTTCACAAAGGCAGAGCCTCGGGTAAGCACGATCTTATCGAGAACAATTTAGAAATACCCGAAAGATCAAATGAACGAAATTGTAAAGGAAATATATTATCAATAAAGACCATAAGGGCTCAGTGAAGGAATTCTCAAGAAATACCCTGGAAAGGAATGTCACTGGAATGATACAATGGACGAATTCCTTCGGAATTTATTATCAAACTTATGAGCCATCGGTGTACTTCTCTCATCCCAAATTAATATATAATTTTTTTGTGTGTGTTAGTGCTCGAAGAGTCAACGTCTACCTCTAAACCATTACCGAAAAACAAATTTAAAACAATATGCCCTGACCACCTACAGTTCCTCAATCTTACACATTAATCCTCATCAATATCGTGAAAAAAAAATAGAGCACAAGTTACGTAAGTGCCTCTTGATATAATACTTAATTATGATTGTTATTTTTTAGTTTACGTGTCTCTTTAGATTTATCTTCTCTTCCTGTGTCGCTTCAGACTTATTTTCTCTCTACTAATCCCAGCGCATTCCCCAATAAAGATGCAAATATTAGTTACACGGCTATTCTTATCATTAGAAAATATAATAATAATAATAATAATAATAATAATAATAATAATAATAATAATAATAATAATAATAATAATAATAATAATACTATCAGCTTCCTTCAAGCGATAACACAAGCTAAAAATCCTGAAAGCAATATTCATCTCATGTCAATTTCAAACCAACATCAAATTCCAAAATGATTCAGCATTTTTCCTCGAATCACAAACTTCAAAACTAATTTCAAATCTTGATATTTTCTACTACTTCAGCAACCCCACCAGATACCTGTTCACAAACCCAGCCATTGGAGGAGAAAAAAAAAAATCTTAATTAAGGAGTTCACTGAAACACATCCCTCACACTCTGTAACGTGATCTACTGACCTTCCCCAAGGATAGCAGCAGACAATGGGATGTGGTATTTTAATGAAAGGATTACTGGAACGTTTGGAATGGAGGCGGACGTTTACACTCATTCAAAAACCGCAGATCAAATAGAACCAAAGGTGACACTTGATTGTTTTCTTTACATGACGTATTCAGGTACAATAAGCGTAGGTTTAAAGGATTACATGTATAGTTTAGTAAACAGGTTTTTTAAACAGATTTCTGAAACTTGTTACGCTCGCTCATACACGTAGAAATATTTACATAATAAACGTTTATAACAGCACAAATACTTAGAGGCACATGTGCAAACTAACCATTAATGCTTAATGCTGAAATAAGTTTAGATCGAAATCAAATGCTCATTCACACTGACACAAACACACGCACACACACACATACACAATATTAGCAAATTATTCAAGTACAGTCAAGATATAATCCCTGGAACAATGCAGATTCAAGTAGTTATGTCTAATATGAGTCCGCGTGGACGTAGTTACAATATGTACATACATACATACATATATATATATATATATATATATATATATATATATATATATATAAACACACACACACACAACACACACACACACACACACACACACACATATATATATATATATATATATATATATATATATATATTATATATATGATGTATGTATCAACACATATATATCTATATATATATATATATATGTGTGTGTGTGTGTGTATTGATATATATATATATATATATATATATATTATATATTTAATATATATATACTATATATATAATATATATAGACTGATGGGAATGCAAGATTAAATGATTGAAGGGGCAAAACATTTTATGGGAGTTGATCAAAATAACAAAGTTAATAGTGAAATCCTCAGGTTCCATACAAGTTAGTGGTAAAAAGACACATACTTTCCTCCCAGCAGAAGTTTCACATAAATGTTTCAGGGGAAAATCTAATCCCCGAAACCAGCGGATGAACCAAAAATGCAAAGGCATATTTTGAAAATTTCCTCTTTTTCAGAGGACATTTTTATTCTCTAAATGTTTTAATGCTCTTTTTATGATTTTGGAGGATGCTAATAAGATCATATTTATCAGATGTAAATGTAAATAAATCTTACAAAATAACGCTAAACCAACAGGCTCACTTGGAAAATAACGCCTACTCTGAAACTGGGTAAGACTCCAAGCATAATACAAAAATCAGTTTATTAACCGAGACGAAAATAGCTTTTACCGCAAGAAATATAATAATAATAATAATAATAATAATAATAATAATAATAATAATAATAATAATAATAATAATAATATACTGGAAGTAAACCCTCTTTTAAACATGTTTTATTAAACGTTAATTGCTGCCTCAGCTGCGTTGATTTTATAAAAATTAACGCAGCTGAGGCAGCAATACCTTTAATAAAACAAATAATAACAATAATAATAATGATAATCAATAATAATGAATGAAATTCAGAAAGGTCTCTCAATGCTGCAAACATATGCCAATAACTGTTCATACTTCGGTGAACCGCACCAGGTGAAACTGAAATCGAATACTAAAATCTCGAGTGTCACTTCGCGCTGAACATGAAAATATTCCTCCACGCAAGAGAGCTCTCGTCAGGGGCAACCCGATCCCTACGCCTACGTACAATAAATACTACTCCCACGCACAACACACGCAAGCCTTCAGTTTCCAGCACTCCACTCGTCCAGGTAGGAGTATGGATAAAATGCGATAAGGAATATCTACGCTAGGACCATATATATATATATATATATGTGTGATATATATATATATATATATATATATATATAATATATATAATATATATATATATAGATAGTATGTATGTGTAGTATGTTATTTATGTCAAAGTATAGATATTTTTATCGTATTATCCACACACACAAACATATATATATATATATATATATATATATATATATATATATATATATATATATATATATATATAGATATATATATATATAGTATATATATATATATATATATATATTATATATACACACATATACATATATATATATGTGTGTGTGTGTGTATGTATGTATTCATGAGTGTGTGTGTGCGCGCGTGCGTCTGTAAAGTACGCAAAGGGCTGGACGGATAACTGAATGCACGAGAAACCCGCTTGAGGAAAAGATGGAAAATCATGAGAGCTGAGAGAATTCCACAGCTCGGTGTAGAAGGCACATTAATACTTATAAAAGTTTTAGCTGCTGTTTCGCCTCTTCCCCGTTAGGTGTCTTATTCACAATGTTTTATAAATCATAGAACCGGTGAAGAAATAGTAAAAATGTCTGAAAGGTACCGCTATGACAAATTACTGTGACCTTGGGTTACTATAACTAAAGTCATCGACGAACCTAAATACTTGGAATTATCACTGGGAACCGACGACGCTGCAGAATTGTAAGGTTCCTGCCAAAAGATCCGTGGTTAAGATCTCACACATTCCAAATGAGAGACTTACGTAAGGTCATGGCCAGATTCAGATCGCTAAGTGGATCTGTTAAGGGAAATATGGCACAAACATCATTAAATTTGTAAATTTTTTTTTTTTTCGTGCCTTTCGTGAAAATTCCGTTAATAGTTTTTGGTGAAGTCTTCTGTAAAAACAAACTGATTCTTACATAAAGAAACACTCACAATTTCAATCGAATAAACTTTCCCTAGTGGTCAATATGCACCTAAAACGTGCTCAAGTTCAGCTACGCAAACTAACAAATTTCACAACCTACTCCCTCCTTTTTAACTCACTTTTATTTTTCATCGAGGCTGCTCTAGAAAAGGCATCCGGTTTCGTCCCATTTCGCCTTCGCTAAATAAATCTTTATAACTAAAACAAGCAACAAACGAAAGACAAAATAACAAAAATCAAGTCTACCTAAAAGGATCTGGACGCAGCAGACAGCATCAGTGGAAAAAGGAACCGTGAAATTGTATGGGATTCCCCCCGCCCCCTCCCCCCACCCGGGCCATAACGAGGAAAGAGAACAGGTGACTGAAGATTTCTCAAGGATGCTCTCGTTCTAAACCATTCCTCCCTCTCTCTCTCTCTCTCTCTCTCTCTCTCTCTCTGGGCCAGACTAGAGACCCTTGTCTCTGCTCCCCATCCACAACACATCCCCAAGGTCATCCCTGATCCCTTCCGGTCAGCTAACAAGATCCTCAAATCACGGCTCCTCTTCTCTTCTCTTCTCCTTTCGTGAACTTCTGTGGACGCTTCAGATAACAGCTTTTACCGGGAATTAACATTGACAGCCTGCTTCAATCAAAGGGTCGATTTTCTTGATGGCTAACGAGGCGAAGGTGAGGTTATTCTTTTTACGTCCACCCAAGAACCAACACATGAAAAACTGACGTAATAAAAACATAGCCACATTTTAATTTGTTTATGTATGTATACGTGTATATATGTACATATATATTATATATATATATATTATATGTATATATATATATATATATATGTTACATTATATATTTAATTATATGTAACGTAATTATGTATATATATATATATATAATTATATTATATATATATATATATTATAATTATATAAATAATAAACAGCGCTATACCCACGCACACAAGATACTATGCAGAAATTGCCATGAGATTTACGTTTGGAAGAGACGGGTAGATCGATCTCGCAAAGTTTAACACAGCACAAAAGATCAGCGCGATCTGCTTCAGTGAGTTCTGGGAGTTTCTCAAATATTAGGGATAAAGGCCGTACCACAAACTGGAGCGCGGCAGAGCTGGTCCGTACAAAAGATGCTGGAATCTACTATCATCAATCACATACCAACACTATGAGCCTGTCAGGAGGACATCGGAAATCGGATGACATCGGCGAGATAAACTTCAGGTCTCTTCTCAAGCAGGTGTTCCAGAACAGACGAACACCTGACTCGTCGCCAGACGGGAGTTAATGAGGCCCAAAACGCCAGGGAATACCTCAGTTTCCATACTTCCTGGGTCAACGGTCACCTGCATGCCAACAGCGACGTACTGCCACACCTAAACATGCTTTGTATTGACGGGGAATGTAAAATCACATGTTCAGACGCGCAGAATGGGAAACTTAATCCCCTTGAAGGTAAGTTCTGCTGACTGATCAATACTACAAGTGCTGCCATCTAGAGGGAGATTAAATTCCGACACGTCTTCATCCTTGTTGGGCGCACGTGGAACAGTAAGTAGACATTTAATAATAATGATACGTGGACCTTAAGGTAAGACAACTGAGCGAGAATATAGATATGTATTCCAACGTCTGATATCTGATAGTGAGCGCTCACAAGCATATTATATTTATATACATAAACACACACACACACACACACATATATATATATATTATATATAATATATATATATATATATATATATATATATATATATATATACATATAAGAACAACACATTATATAACACACCATATATATAATCCCCGGACATACATAGTCTACATACTACCCTTTATATATATATATATATATATTATATAATATATATATATAATATATATATATATAACATACATTTTATATGATTAGAATCACATCAACACGTGATTCGTTTAGCACACACCACCACAAGTGAAAATATGAGACTGGGTTCAAGTCCTGACCGGTTTCGACTTTATTTCCATGCCATTAAAAGTCTGGAAAGAGTTGAAATCGGTCAGGACCTGCATCCAGACACTTATTCTTTCAAGTGATGTGATGTGATATATATACACACACAAACATATATATATTATATACATATTATATATAGAATAAAATCGCATAAGATCCACGTAATTTCAGTGCAAGCAAGTACCACAGGAAGCTATCAGAGTTCAGTACTTGGCTGTTTCACGTTTATTCACAAATAAGGAACAGTCCAGAATAGCCAAAAATTAAACAACTGGAAAGACACACACCAGATGGAGGTATTTTCAATTCCAAATATTCATGTCAATTGAAGCCCAAATAAGAGTGGGTGGATAACGCCCTCGGCCAAACAGGATACAAAAAAGCACTGCTGCAAATTAAACATCAGACCTTGGAGCATGGGTGCTAGCAGCAATGACAAATACCGAGAAATGAAAATGACGAGAGTATTTCCATTAGGATGGAGGATCGATGCCTTGCAAAACCTTGTCGGGGACGCGCTAGGTGTAGTTTACCTTTAAACGCAAAGAATTTTATCTCAACAATCTCAGGTCGCATTAAGTACTATATATCTATGCGCTAGTGGTGGACGCCCCACCTGTGAACGTCGATGGAGCCGGTTAAGTGAAACTGAGGGTAAAGGCTCTCTCTCTCTTTCTCTCTATGAAAATGTGGCTAAAGCTGGATCTCTCACACACACGCTCTCTCTCTTCTCTCTCTCTATGAAGATGTGGGTGAAGGCGCTGTTTCTCTTTCTGCAAATGTGGGTAAAGGCTGTTGCTCTCTCTCTCT
>NC_087213.1:10753057-10763057 GCF_015104395.2 Macrobrachium nipponense | reverse complement strand
AAGGGGAAAAATGACATTCACAGTATGGTGTTATTTGAATATAACCTTGAAGAAAATAATGATGACGCCAGAGAAGGAAAATAAAAAATAAAGTCGGCAAAGAAAAAAAGATAGTCATAACTTGACGGTAATTAAGTTGTCGTAATTAAAGATGAAGACGTTTATGTGATTACAGAACTAAAGCAGATCAATAAGATTGCGGAGAAGGCTATTTCACCATATGATGAGTCATAAATAAACGAAATAAGAGAATAATAGGTGGGTTTTAGTCAGTAAAAACATGAATAAGAATGTAAAGAAACAATCAATTCACACCATTATGTTATTCACATAATTTACGCATGAAAGATGGAAGGAATATAAATACAATGGGATGAGATCACGTTAATAAAATCATTAAGAAATGACGTGTTTAGATGATATTCTGTTGATCAACTAAATGAGTACAAAAAAAAGGAGATGACATCATAATTACTGAAGGCTCGCTGGGACACTGTTACAAATTTATCCGGTCACGAAAACAGGAGGGGACACTCGCATTTCCTGTGTCGGTGTCCAATTAACGGCGATGCTTGCGTTAGACCTAATGGGATGATGACCAGTGTTGACCTGCGTTTTTGGCTTAAAATGACCTCGGTCATTTTTTTTTAAACCGCGATAGAGACATTAATTATGGTGCTATGATTTTTTTTTATTCATTTAGTTGATCAACCAAATATCACCTAAACACGCCATTACGTACTGATTTGATTAATGTGATCTCTTCACATAATCTATATATTCCTTCCATCACTTGTATGTCTAACTTATTTTAATAACATAATGGTGTGAACTGATTATTTCTTTATATTGTTATTAATCTTTTAACTGACTAAAACCCTCCTGTTACTCCATTATTCCATTTCCTTCCCACTACGACGGACAGCCTTCAATACTGCAAGACGTGGAAAAATAATAAATTCATCACGTACATTTGCATCTAACATGTTATAGAAGAGGGATACGAAATACAAGATTTATCAAACATATATAATTGCACAGACATGGAGGATGCATGTAAAATACGCGTTAACATAAATCGCTCTATAAATTCAATAAGAGACAAGAGAAGGGAGATGATATACAAACACGTATATTTACATGCATTCATCCTTACTTATATAATGGTAGTGGGGAAGAGGCAAGAAAATGAGACTAAAAAATAAATATATATATAGAAGCACAGACACACATATACATACCAGACCGCTCTAGATTAAAATGAAACAAAATAAGCACATGCTTAGGGCCTCAAGGAAGGCGGGACCCCCCACACATTTTTTTTTTTTTTTTTTTTTTTTTAGTACCAGATTTACAATGGACTGCGGTACAAATGTTGCAGCTGAGTCAGGGTCCAAAATAAATGAGGAAAAGTACTTATGCAAGATTATTAAAAGAATATTACTATTGATATTATAATTACACTGGAGAGGGTAATGGTTTAGCCCTTGGGAATAAAACCAAATTCAAAATACTAATGCCGTAGCATAAAAAAGAAACACACACACAGCGTAAGTTTTGTTAATTTTAGAAGACATGGTTTTGTAGTAAGGTTCAGTATATTTAGTATTTTTCTTTTTATTTAGAATTACATTTTTGGGGGTGGGGTACCATAATCTTTTCAGTGGTTGGGGCTTGTGAGGGTCTCAATCCGGCCCTGAAACCACATCTTATACAAAAGACCAGGCATACGATTTTGAACGTCTTTTCCACACACAAAAACACACATAAATAGATCTAGAGAGAGCTGTGAAAACCCTTTTAGAGTTAATGATATGTTTGTTTGTATGGTGCTTTTACGTTGCATGGAATCAGTGGTTATTCAGCAACGGGACCAACGGCTTTACGTGACTTCCGAATCACGTAGAAGGTGAACTTCTGTCACCATAAATACACATCTCTCACTCCTCAATGGAATGGCCGAGAATCGAACCCGCGACCACCGAGGTGAGAAGCAAACACCAAACCAACCACGCCACTGAGGCGCTTGAGTTAATGATATGATTTCCTCTTGTATTGTAGTCAGCCACAAGGGCATTCAATCGGTTCGACAGAAGTATACAGTAATAAAAAAAAAAAATAAATAAATAAATAAATAAAAAAAACCGAAGTTTCTTCGGTGCACTCGAGTTTTTTGTACAGCGTATAATGCTATACGAAACTCTCAGCCACGGCCCATGAAACCCTCAGCCGCGGCCAATGAAATTTTCAACCAAGGCCCGGCGGTGGCTTGTGTCGTTGACACCTATACCTCATGGCTAACTTTAACCTTAAATCAAATGAAACTTACCGAGGCTAGAGAGCTGTGATCTGGTATGTTTAATGATTGGAGGGTGGATGATCAGCATACCAATTTTCAGCCCTTGAGCATCAGTAGTTTTTAAGATCTAAGGCCGGACAGAAAAAAAGCGCGGACGGGCAGACAAATAGCCATCTGAATAGTTTTCCTCTACAGAAAACTAATTAAGACAGACTAATTAGCGACCGAGAAAAAATTTTCATGGATAACTAAATACCAAAGAATAATTAAATACCGATAAAGTAATAGGGGGACAGCTAAAGAAGGGAAACAAACACTATGTGGGGAACATAACACCTAAAATAAATCAATTATCAGTTTACTTGAAACCGGAAATGAATAATGGAGGTAACTGTAAGCAGACAGAATATTTCCTTAGGAGTGATGAAAATGAACTGGATATTGTACAAGGGAATAAAGATACCTGAAATATTAAAAGGCAGTAATTATAAACTAAAAAGAATATATAATAAATTTCTTGAAATTGGGAATATTAAAAAGGCGCCAAAAATGAGAAAATGAGTCATTTAAAACTGGAAAGCGAAAGGCGATGATTAGAGGGTGTAGTATACACAAAAAAATAAAAATAAAAAATAAAATAAAATATACTAAAATGGGGGAATGTACAGCTAAATTTATTATAAATGGGGTCATTATAACGTAAAAGCAGATAAACAAAAAAAAGAGCTTACCAACAGGATGAAAAGCCATGACAGACATTACCATACACTGAATTAATTAAAAATGAGTGGCACCACATAATTACCAACAGAAAATATTAACCTAGATATGTGAGAATAAAAGCAAGGAAAATCGCAATATCCTTCCTTTGAAATTAAAACAGAGAGAACGCGAAAATAATCGTGAAATGGTCAAAGCGGATATATAATATGAGACCTATTTCATAAATGCAATTAATATAGCTGCTTTATATCACAGTAACGTTATACAAGTATGATACCTTTAAACGCGAATGTATAAATGCATGGCGTGATGTTCTTTGTGTTAAACACACACTTATACATGCTGTACATACATACATACATACATACACACACACACACATATATATATATATAGATATATCTATAATCTATATATATATATATATATATAATATTTATAATATATATATATATATATATATATATATATATGTATATGTATATCTATTAATAATCTATATATATTATTTATATATTATATTATATATGTATATGTATATATATGTTATATGTATTATAAAAGTTTAAAAATTTACTAAACAAAAGGAGAAGTTCGGCTGTTATATGTCTGTGTGTGTTTGTGCAATAACGTAAATTTCGTATATTTTGCTTACAAACAGTTCCGCATATGTAAGTAATACGACATATTATACCCTCTCTCTCTCTCTTCTCTTCTCTCTTCTCTCTCTCTCTCTCTCTCTCTCTCTCTCTCAGACACACACAAGCGCAAATCGATCAGCTAACAGTCCGCGTGAATCATCCTCTTGGCGTCATCTCACGCAACATATTGCAGGCCGTAACTAGAATGTCGGTTCTGAAGATATATAATTCCCCCCCCCTCCCCCACCCCGAACGACTATAAAACATCAGGGTGGTTGGCTGGTTGGTTGGGTGGTCCAGATTAAGTCAGCTTATGCCAGCATGTGTACTTGTCTGAAGGTGGACCCCGTCAGTGTGGCATAATATCAGATTAAGAGAGGCTTTGAGTGGACTTGCAAGATCTCCCTACCAGAATAGACTATACCAAAAGGGTCCCGCATAAATGATCATCTGATAAATATTAGCGACGAAATTTAAATAAATTATCAAATTGTAATGAAAAAATGAAGTTAAGGACAGAAAGAACAGAAGAGAAACAGGGTAGAATGAGAACATAAGATTTAGAAAGAACAGAAGCTGAAAGTTGGATTATGGGAATATCACTGCTTGCGATATTGGAAAATTATGAAATAAGATGTAGGGCAGGCCTAGTAAGGATTACAGAGGTGATAAAAGAGTCACGATTGAAATGGTATCGGCATGTTTCGAGGATAGATGACGAGGAGAGAAAGATGAGGGGTCGGGAGAAACCTGTTAGAGGAAGAACATCGAGAGGGAGTGAAGGAAGATATGGAGTGAAGAGGTTTGGTGGAGGATGATGCCTTTGACAGAAGGCAGTGGAGGAGAGGGAGCATCAGGCAACCGACCCCTTAATGTAGGGCTAACGGTGGGAAAGAAGAGCTAAATAAATTAAGAAATCTAATTCACAAACACCGGACTGAGAAGAACACAGACGAAATGCAATGTCACAGACTATGAAAAAAAAAAGAAAGAAAAAAAAAGAAAAAAAAGAAACGAGAAAAATCTACAGCAATGTTGATAATACAAATATTGAAGTTTCCTGCGTTCAAATTCCATACTGTAGCTATTAAAAAAAAAAAATGGAAATTTCCCTAGAGCCTCTGCGCTCGCGAAGAAGAATTCCATGATACTAAAATAGCGGAAAAACTCATCTGTTGTACTACAACGCTGTTATTAAAAAAGGAAATCTTTCTCGGGACTCATAAAAAAAAAAAAAAAACTACGCGTCAGAAGCCAAATGCTGGACGGGTGGAATAAGTTCTCTGCTCTTGAAAACATTACAGACACATGCAATATCAAATGAGAGATTACTAATTACACCACGAACAACAGGAATATAATATAAAAATCATAATAGCTATCGTTAATTATTATTATTAGTAGTAGTAGTAGTAGTAGTAGTGTAGTAGTAGTAGTAGTAGCAGTAGTAGTTGTTGTTGTTGTTGTTGTTGTAGTAGTAGTAGTAGTAGTAGTAGTAGTAGTAGTAGTAGTAGTAGTAGTAGTAGTAGTAGTAGTAGTAGTAAAACCAAAAAGAGGAAAATTTACTAGAACAAGTTTTCAATACATTAACATTTTATAAAATGAATGAATATATAAATAAATAAAATGAAACCAAATGAATGAATATATAAGTAAATCCAATTAAAACAATCATTTGAACATGAATAATTTTACTGCCCTCTGCCAGATATAGCTTAATGTCAGTCGGTCAACATGGCTCACAAAGTGTTAAAATTCTCAAAAGACAGGAAATGATTCATCTGTTGAATTCTCTAACTTTGCTTCGTTAAAACAGAGATATTTCAGTAATTTGCTATGAGACTACTCTAAGTATTGTGCCTATTATACTCTGTTTTTTTTTTTCATCTGTCCATCTGCCTGTGGTGTTTGCGCATGGTAAGACTGCGTCCCGGGCTTTAAATAATATCTTATTTTGAATATTAACGGTTTAATTCACACACAGAAAATTCTTAAAACACTTTTCAGCTGCAAATATATATCCAGATATCCTTTTATTTACCTAAAACTTACACATAGCATAACTATTTAAAGCCCGGGATGCAGTGTTACCATGCGCGACCACCACAGGCGGATGGACAGATGGAAAAAAAACAGAGTATAGTTAATGCAGAATTCAAAGCCAACCACGAAGATATCGTATGACACCAGCTGGACTGTTCTGAGCGACGGACCTCCATCTATCTATCTAAAGCCGCAAAAACGGCATAAAATAGGCAAAGGACTTGTTCTTCTTAATGAGATAAGAACTGACCAAGAAGCACCTTGCATCAAAAGGCTACGATCTTCTGAAAGCGGCGAAAGTAAACAGAACTCGGACCTACTATGGAGTTTGCGTATGGTAACACTGCGTCCCGGGCTTTAGATAGTTACATTCAGCTTACATTCAACAATAATAACAATATCCTATTTCGAATATTAACAGTGTAATTCGCATACAGCAAATCATTAAAACACTTTTCAGTTGCAAAGGTACACCCACCCAGATATCCTTTTATTTACCTAAAACTTACACATAGCGTAACTATCTAAAGCCCGGGACGCAGTGTTACCATACCCAAACACCACTGGCGGGTGGAAAGATGGAAAAAAATAGAGTATAGTAACCCGTTGCTAAACTGCACCAGCCCTCTACACGCCACTCTAGTTTAAGGTCATATTATTCTAGATATATATATTAAATACGTGAAATTCCAATAAATGATAATTGTAAGTACACTAACGACGCATTTTCTCTTTCAGTTAGATAGGCGTAGATTTATTATGAATGATTTGTGGAATTACAAATAACTCAAATTACTTTACAGTAGAAACTAAATATTATAACAAGAGATTTAATTGGCAAGAGAAATATTCTTGTTTGTTTTAATACGAAACAATCTACTAATGTTATTCCATTCATGTCAATAATCAAAATATCGTTTCGGTTATCTAAAAGAAACAAAAGGAGGAGTAAGAAAAAAGGAGAGAGAGAGAGTTTTTAAGAGAAAGGAAAAAAAGAGAAAGGAAAGAAAAGGAAGGCGAGAGAGAGAGAGAGAGAGAGAGAGAGAGAGAGAGAGAGAGTGAGTTTGACTAACAAGAGAAATATTCTAATTTGTTTTAATAAGAAACAATCTGCTAAAGGCATTCCATTCAATAATCAAAATATCATTTCATGTATTTCCTGAGAGAGAGAGAGAGAGAGAGAGAGTTTGACTAACAAGAGAAATATTCTATTTTGTTTTAATAAGAAACAATCTGCTAAAGGCATTCCATTCAATAATCAAAATATCGTTTCATGTATTTCCTAAGAGAGAGAGAGAGAGAGAGAGAGAGAGAGAGAGAGAGAGAGAGAGAGAAGAGAGAGAGAGAGAGAGAGAATATCCATGAAATTACAGAAGGAAAGTTTTCCGATATCACGAAAGAGATCCGACCTATTCAAACGATCTGTGGAGATGATTGCAAAATCTAAGGGTTCTTCACAAACAGGAAACTCTCAAGGCCTTAAAAAATTGAGGGAAAAAAAAAAACAATGAGACATTCATGTCTGGATAACAAAAAATAATCATTGAAAAATAACATAAAAAATATGACATTTCCTACCTCCTTAGATACTTGACAAACAGAAGCATTTCCCGTAGGCGGAATATTTCTTTATATGAAACGAGGTGATAAGAGAAAAATATAAAAAGAAACTAAATATTTAAGATATATGAGAAAAGTCGAGTCTATGGTACTAATATGCAGAAATTGATTGCTTTAGTTATATATGATACTGATCAATTTAATTACAGCTCAGTCACATTCACATCCAAGTATCCATCTTGTATTAAGTGTTATTTTTCCATGCGTTGGTTCCCTACTTTTGATAAATTAGGTAATATCTTTTCTTGATGAGATCAAACGGTAATACTCACCTTGGGTGAGAGACTTTTAGGAAAGTCCGCCTTCCTTTTCCTTAAAAACCTTGCAAAACATTGATGTTTACTTAAAATAACTTCCAGTGTCTTGCTAATGTTTGGTGAAGCAGTAAATTAAAGTTAATATCGTTCTTTCTTTAATTTTACTATACTAAACTCGATGGGTCTGTTGATAACAGGAAATCGTGTCAAACTCAGTACAGTGAAACAGTTAACCTAGGTGTCTGTGTTATGAAAAGGTAGCGGAGAACTAGTCCCTTCACCTGTGTGATTGAATGATTGGTTTATTTATGAAATTTAGGCTTTCAATCCTAAATGGGCGAAAGTATAAGACCTAAGGTGGAACGAGGAGAAAACCCACCAACTGCAATAGAGAGGTTGGGCAGAAAGACTGAAGAAAGGCAAAGAAAATTAGCTGAGGTAAAGGTCTAAAAAGTGGCTGCGGCTAAGAGCAGGATGGACAAAGCAAACATCCTTTAGTAAAACATATAATACCTCGCACGAGGTCTAAGGTTTTTTGTTTGTATGGTGTTTTTACATTGCATGGAACCAGTGATTATTATTCAGCAACTGGACCAACGGCTTTACGTGACTTCCGAACCACGTCGAGAGTGAACTTCTATCACCAAAAATACACATCTCTCACACCTCAATGGAATGCCCGAGAATCGAACTCGCGGCCATCGAGGTGGCAGGCCAAGATCACACCGATCACGCCACTGAGGTGCTTACGAGTACTGAGGGTGGCACGAGGTCTAAGAGTGGCACTATTCCTAAAAGGGATAGACACCTGTATGAAGAACAATGAGAAAATTGTAATAACGGAGTAATAAGCGGCCATCACAGCATTTCTGCCACACGCAAAACCCAGCACGAACCAGCGGAATTTTGTCAGATGAGATTCCTGAAGGTTCTCCATCCTCCAGAAGGCTCTACCTCATCTTTTCTTGCGTCAACCACTGGGGGCGACAGGTTCGTATACTGGCTCGGAGACGAGATTAAAAGATTAATACGAAACGATTTAATTAGCAAACTGCTAATTTACATTCTCTCTCTCTCTCTCTCTCTCTCTCTCTCTCTCTCTCTCTCTCTCTCTCTCTCTCTCTCTGTTTGATTGACTAAGGAGCTTGTTCTGGATCCTCATTCGATGGCTAAAAGGATGTTGAGAGAGGATCCAATTACTCTCAAGTCTTAGTGAGAACCTCGATTAAGCTTTAATTTCCCTTGGTTTTTCAAATTAAACGACGGAGTATACTCGAATTAATGTTCAAATAAAATACAATTTCTTATAACCCTTATCTTATAACTGTTGTCTTCATAGTCTCTTTATATAATTTTACAAGTAACACCAGAACCGCAATAATTACTTCGTTGAAATGAAATGAATTCACTCAACCGTGTAATTTAGCTGTAAGAAATTAATATCCATACCTTGACTTATGTTTATTTTTCAAATTTAGTTACATGCTTAATTACATGCTACCCACTGGGTAACATCATATCAAATTTCCCGACGAGGGTATTATTTAGATAAATATGTTACCAACTGGGTATCAGAAATTCAAATTCCATAACATAGGACATTACCAGGATGAATATGCTACCAAATGGGTATCAGAAATTCCAATGTCAGTACTTAAGGCATTATTTGGATAAACAGGCAACAAATTAGGTCCTAAATCTAAATTTCACTTGACTAGGGACTGTTTTGAACAAATAAGTCTCCCGATTGGGTATCAGTTACATTTCCCAGCACTGAGAGACTATGTATGCATGTAACATCTACAAATTCTCAGTACGAGGCTAAATTTTATAAGGTCTTTAAGGTAGTGTCCAGCAAAGTACGTCACTACCTTATTGGTTTCTCGGGTCTAACTGTAGTCCATCTCAAAACAAAACGTTTATTATATTTTTGGATAATTGTACCCTTCATTCTAGTTATCCCATGAAACCCAAATTATTTTATAAATGCAATGTGTATGCATCAAAATTGTGGATTTTATAAGTATCACACAAAAGTCTACGGGATGTGAGCCCCACGTTTAATTATCACAACATTTCGAACAGGAAAATACAAACTACGTGGTGTATTATAATGAAATAAATTAATAAATATATATATATAAATAATATATATATTATATATATATATATATATATATATATATATATATATATATATATATATATATATACATACACATAAGTGTGTGTGTGGGTGGGTGTGTGTAAATATGTACACAAACTTTTATATATATATATATATATATATATATATATATATATATATATATATATATATATACATATATATATATATATATATATATATATATATACATATATACATATATATATATATATATATATATATATATATATATATATATAATCTGTCA
>NC_087213.1:10733057-10748057 GCF_015104395.2 Macrobrachium nipponense | reverse complement strand
GATATTCAGCTCCTAAGAGGAGAGAAAGGCAGATATATATGCCACGGCAGCCCCAGAATTACGGGATCTAATTCCAAAGTCATCCACGCACACACACCAGCCGTCCTAATTTCACTTCAACACCCCTCTCTGCAAACCTCCCCCTACCCCCTTCCCCTCCCCCCCCCCTGCCTTGTCCATCCCGTCCCCTGGCATCACCCCCTTCCCCCCTCCCTCCCTCCCTCCCAACTCCAAATTCCAAACACACATAAGTCACTCACTGAAAATGCAAATATAAATATTTGTCGATAAAGAGCGAACCGAGTACGCAGATTGTTATTATTATTATTATTATTATTATTATTATTATTATTATTATTATTATTATTATTATTGCTGTTGTTTTATGTTAATAATGATATTGCTACTTCCACTATAATTACCATTATATTCTTGTTGCCAATGTTGGTTGCGACATTGCTATAATTACTACGCGGTTGCTACTTTACCAATGTACAAAATATAATAAAAGCAATCATTAAGTTTCCTGAAGCAGTACTTCCATTATCGAAACTCATCATTATTTCCGTTCTCTGAAACTTTGTTGGTGTCATCTTTGCTGTTATTATTATTATTGCAAGACAGTTATTTTTTAATAATAACAATAATGTTGTTTCCTGTCACATAAGTTCCATTATTATAATTCATCATTATTACTGTCCCCTGAAACATCATTGCAATTATTACTGCACGGTTGATACTTAAGTATAATAATGATAATATAATAATAATAATAACGTTTTCCGTC
The DNA here is from genome assembly GCF_015104395.2 of Macrobrachium nipponense. Lineage (NCBI taxonomy): Eukaryota > Metazoa > Arthropoda > Malacostraca > Decapoda > Palaemonidae > Macrobrachium > Macrobrachium nipponense. Next base: position 10,747,270 of record NC_087213.1, on the reverse strand, counting down.
ACATTACTTCCATTGTTCATATTCGTCATTATTACTGTCCCCTGAAACATCATTGCTATTATTACTGCAATGTTATAATAATAATAATAATAATAATAATAATAATAATAATAATAATAATATAATAATAAATAATAGTTTCCTGTCGTATTGCTTCCATTCTTCAAATTCATCATTATTACTCTTCTCTGAAATTTGATGATTACATCATTGCTATTATTATTGCACGGCTGTTACTTCTTAATAATATAATAATAAGTGATAATCTTTTCCCGTCGCATTACTTGCATTATTTACATCCACCATATTACTGTTCCCTGAAACACCATTGCCAGTATTAGTGAACGGTTGTAACTTTAAAGTAATTAATAATAATAATAATAATAATAATAATAATAATAATAATAATAATAATCTATAATAATGTTTCTTGCCGGATTACTTCCATTATTCAAATTCATCATTATTACCATCCCTGAAACTTCGCCTCCCCGTGGGAACGGCGCCTTCCATCCCCGGTGGCTGGCGAGAACGACATTAACAAGGTGAATTTTAATTTCCCCGAAGACTCGCACTTGGCAGCCTTTTGCAGGCCCTCAGCCGCCGCCGAAATTTGATGTGCGCCTTGTAGTAGCATCCGTCTAAAAGACGGAGACTCGTTTCCAACCGTGGAATGAACAGCGAGTTCGTCCCGAGTGCGACTGTTTCACTCGCTGCCAGGGAGATTTGTTTTGTTTGTATGGTGCTTTTACGTTGCATGGAACCAGTGGTTATTCAGCAACGGGACCAACGGCTCTACGTGACTTCCGAACCACGTCGAGAGTGAACTTCTATCACCAGACATACGCATCTCTCATCTCTCACTCCTCAATGGAATGCCCGAGAATCGAACCCGCGACCACCGAGGTGCGACGCTGATACCATACCAACCACGCCGCTGAGGCGCTTTATCTTTTATTTGATTTGATTTGATTTTTTACACAATGCCAAGAGCTGAAACGGAAAGGGTCAGTATAAGGTTTGAAAGGTGTTACGGGAGGAAAACCTTAAAGCATTTGCAGCACTCTGAAACAATTGTTAGGAAAGGGTGGACAGTAAGGTGGAAGAGAATATGAACGGAGGTACAGTAAAAGGAATGAAAGTCGTTGCAGCTAGGGGCCGAGGGAACGCTGCAGAGATGCTTAAGCAATGCCTACATTGCACCGAATGAGGAGCACTGACGGCACTACCCCCCTACGGGGGAATGAACCATTTTATCATCAATTTCCTACTCGGAATACGCAAAGTTTTCTAAACTTGCCTAAAAGGCTAAGCGCTGCTTACACATTTACATAGACGAGCCTAATAGACCAAACGCTGCCAGATTAATAGAAAGTGAAAATACCGCCAAATATGTAATTATATATGATTAAATAACGAGTAAATACATGCGATATAATCATATATAAATACAAAGCAAATGAAAGCGACAAAATCACATTCAAAATATGTAAATAAATGCGACAAAATAACATTCAAATAAATTATATTTAGATAACTAATAAATAAACAAAAATCAACACAAGTGAAAATAATAAATACATGAAAATCTACACAAGTAAAAATAGCTTCACTTGAACAATAAACGAGGAAAAGGCTAAAGTAGTGTATTGTGTATTCTGATTCCCGGTGGGTCCCAGGTAGCCAACGGGAGGGTTAACTTCGAGTAGCAGAGCGACCTGACCTCATTTTCTAAACGCAATTTGATTCGATCGTAATTTCCTCACTTCTAACCGAAATGTATTCGATCCCGCGAAGACCTGCGTGGTATGTTACTACTCCCTGGAATTTTTTTCCCAGGTTAATGTCCGGAACATTTTGAATAATAATAATAATAATAATAATAAAAATAATAATAATAATATAATAATAATAATAATAATAATAATAATAATAATAATAATAATATAATATAATATGTTTTGTTAAAAATAACTGCTGCTTCAGCACTATTAATCTTATAAAGAGTCTTCTCTATCTTTCTATGACGGCGGTTTCTCGTTGTTGCTTAGACTGGCGAGCAACGCACCAAAGGGCATGGTAAAATTCGGTTTAGTCATTTGATTTACTATTGCTTATACAATTCTCTCTCTCCTCTCTCTTCTCTCTCTCTCTCTCTCTCTCTCTCTCTCTCTCTCTAACGCGACGTTTCCTCCTGATCGACAGGACATTATCAAGCGATAACTGCTGAGGGACTGATTCCAGTGTTGTTTTTTGATTTAGCTGACCTTGTGTCAGCACGGGCTCTTGCTCACAGAGCATGGAGCGGGTATATAGGAATCCCGATATGAGACCCCCTAACATCCCAGAAGACTCCTTAAGAACCCTGCTGGATATCTGTACGAAGAGAGCCCCTTTTCACCACCCACCGAGGACAGATGTACCGCCAGAACAGGACGGCGTAGCGATGGGGTCCCCCTTAGGAGTCCTCTTCGCTAACTTCTACATGGGAGAAGTGGAAGAAAGGTCTTCTCGCAACACAGATGTCCCCGCACATACGCACGCTACATCGATGACATCTTCGTGCAAAGCCGACTGCGAGGATGAGGTAGAAGCCCTTCGCAGCAGTTCCTGCAGAACAGCGCACTCAACTTCACTGTCGAGTACAGCAGCAACGATTGGCTCCCCTTCCTCGACGTCCTTGTCACGAAGACGAATCAGAAGTTGGCGACCACCGTTTACACCAAAGCTACGAACCTCGGACTTTGTCTGAATGGTGATAGCGAGTGTCCTGCGCGGTTCAAGACCACCACCGTCAGGGGGCCTTCGTCAGGAGGGCCCTCTCGCACTGTTCGACGTGGCAGGACACACACCTCGAACGCGACCGAGCATCCCAGATGCTAATTAACAATGGGTACTCGAACAAACTCGTAAACCGAGAACTCAGCCCCCCTTGACAAGTGGTACATGACGGAGGAAGAGAGAAGGAACATTCCGCCCCCGGAGGATCTCAAACTTTTCTATAAAGCCTTCATGCACCACCAATACAAGGAAGAAGAAGCAGCCATGAAGAAAATAATAGAGGAAACACGTCCGCCCCATGGAGGAAGGAAAGAGAGTGTCCCTCATTATTTACTACAAGAATCGGCGTACGAAAGACCTCCTGATGAAGAACAACCCCTCCCCACCGGCAGGAGACCCCCTGAAGCAGTCCAACGTCGTCTACCGATACGTATGCCCCGCCCAAGGATGCCCTGGGATTTACATCGGCATGACGACGATGCGCCTGTCAAAAAGGATTTCCTGCCACGCCCAGGAGGGCGCCATTAGGCAGCACGCCCTTGCAGTACACCGCAGAAACATCACGAGAGACGACATCGTCAGGAATACTAAGATCATCGGAGAGCACCTGACCCACGACGTCTGCGTCTCCTAGAAGCGCTGCTCATCCTCGAAGAAAAGCCTCCCCTCAATACCACCCAAGAAGCGTTCCTGATACCGACGTGTGTGAGGAGGACCACACCCCTCTCCCCTCCCCCAACGAAAGTACCAGCGCGCATGGAACGAACACCGGACATGAGAATAATACCAGGGGTGACGTCACGCAGGTAGAAGCCAAGTCAAGAGGCTCCCGGTGATACCCCCCTACCTGAGAAGTCTGCAAGACTAGTCAACGCCCGCCGTATGAGTCACCTTCCCGGGAACCAATAAAACTCGACCTACCGGAGAAGTGCTCTGACCGTACTGGAGAGCTCGCAACACCACGATAAAAGGAGAAGGACTCGCCACTGGAAATTACGGGCTGCTCTGTGACGAGCCCGTGCTGACACAAGGTCAGCTAAACAAAATCAAAACAACAACAACAACCACTGAATTCAGTCCCCTCAGCAGTTTATCGCTTGATAATGTCCTGTCGATCAGAGGAAACACGTCGCGTTAGAGAGAGATGAGAGAGAAGAGCGAGAGAGAGGCGAGAGGGAGAGAGAAATTGTATAAGCAATGAGTAAATCAAATGACTCAAACCGCGAATTTTAACATGATGCCCTTTGGGTGCGTTGCTCCGCCAGTCTACGCAAGCAACGAGAAAGCCGTCCATCAGAAAGATAGAAGAAAGACTCTTTATTAATAATAATTAATAGTGCTGAAGCAGCAGTTATTTTTAACCAAAACCTGTTCTACGAGAGGGTGTCTCCTTCCGAAATAATAATAATAATAAATAAAATAATGAATAATAAATAATAAGGGAGGGGCCGCTTCTCTGAGAGCAGTAAGCAACTGAATTTTATTATAGCTGTTTTCAACGACATTTGTAATTTAAACATAACTTTTCCTCAGTTCGCTTCTTTCGTTTTATGTTGTCTCTTCAATCAGCATGTATCTGGTATACCCAGTAATATCCTTATGGACATATAATACAACTGAAATTTTTCTTTATATTCTTTTAGGAAACCTGATATACCAACTACGTGCTGATGAAAAAAAATATATAATAAGAACTGAGAAATTACTATATAAATCAAAATGTCGACTGGAAACAGGCTATTAACTAATAATAACAAAACAACAACAACACCAACATCAACAACAAGAACAACTAACAACCAAACAACAACAACAATAATAATAACTAACTCATAATAATAATTAATAAATAAATAATAATAATAATAATAATAATCATAATAATAATGGATAAATAAAGTGCAGTTTTATGTATATGTTTACATATATCTAAAAGATAATAATCAGTAGAGATAGCTTTCTTCCTGGAATTTGTTCGATTTCCCTTTTTCAAATCTGTCTGTATATATTTATCTTGAAATATAAAAGTGTCCATAGATATAACCATGGATTTGTTTCTCCATTTCAGGACTCATGCTACTGTGAGTAATAATAATAATAATAATAATAATAATAATAATAATAATAATAATATAAAAGAACCATGCAAGACATTGCCCCACAACTAAATAACAATGGTACGTACGAATTTATAACGGTAAAAAAAAGATTATGGGGTAAATAAGTAACGTATGGAGGAACTCAATCAGCTAGGTCGTTAAGCAAGGATGGTTTAAAAAGGTGGTTAGTTTAGAGGAGAGAGGAGAGGAAGAGAGAAGAGATAGAGACCGAGAGATTAGCTTTTTATACCATTGACAGGCTTCAAAATGTTAGTTGGCTATTTATTAGTTAATAAGTTGAAATTGGGGGCAACCGAAAAACATGAAACATTTTCGGTATAAACTCTTCCCCCCCAGAACTTTTTGAAATGAATAAAAAAAATAAAACTGTGTGTAAAACTCTGGCCTCAGTATGTTATTGACCCGACCGATACTCTTTTTATTTCTCCTCTCTCTCTCCTCATCTCTTCATCTCATCCTCTCCTCGTCTCGTCTCTCCTCTATCAATCAGCAAACACATACACAAACCACCATTTCAAGTATCTAACTATCCTTTTTTGAGGCCCGTTTTCGTAAGATTGCTGATCTCATTCGAATCAAATCGGTAGGTCGAATATATATTAGCCACAGGTACCGTTTTTTATCATCAGGCCGTCAAATGTTTCTTCCTTTGAAAGAGCAACAACTTTCTGAACCAGCAAGAGACAATAAACAACGACAAAAACAGAACCGAATACCGAATAGGGTAATAATAATAATAATAATAATAATAATCAATCAATGAATAATGAATCAATCAATCAATAATAATAATAAACGTCACATGCAAAAAACAGTTTAAGTAGTAAAGCTTGGTGGTAATGGAATCCAATTGGCTTATTCTTGATCCGAAAAAAATATGCATAAGCTCTCAGAGAGAGAGAGAGAAGAGAGGAGAGAAGAGACGAGAGAGATAGAGAGAATGAGAGAGATGAAGACAAATTTCTACAGTACACACTATACCATATCTTTTACTGCGAATCCTAACCAGTGTTTCTATAAAGTTAAAAATAAAGCCAACAAGAACACATATAATTTCGAAACAACAAAAACCTCGCTAGTAGTTTCTGTCCACATTCCATCAGTTCATCATCGGGATTATTTGTTGTTATTAGAAGTGCATGGGTTTTCGTCGGTTTAAATGTTTTAAGGACCTTTTATTTTCATACATATATGGAGTATGTGTCAGATTATATATAGTATTATATATATATCTATATTATATATATATAATATAATATATATATATATTCGTATAATGTGTGTGTGTGGTGTAAATTGCCAAACCACAAAGGATCATCCGAACTATAATCCTAAACCTCTCATCTCTCTCTTCTCTCTCTCTCTCAGGTAAAGCAGCTGTGAAGAGTCGATGTTGGTGTTTTACAAAGAACACCTTCCAAATATTTTTATTTTTCCCCTACGTTTATACATTGAAAACAAAGCACTTCTGCACTATAATTAGAAATTACGTACACGATTTTAATTAAGTGACAAGAACATAATTTGCAAAATGTAATCTGAACTGATATTCGTCACGGATTACATAACAATTGCATTAATTACCTTAGCGCATCTATTGTAGAACTTCAGTAATGTAATCGGAAACTGCGACGCCAAGTAAAGCAATGGGACAAACATCCACCCACTACCTTCCAACGCGAGCCACCTACGTAACAATGACGTCAGCAATCGAATGAATTCGTTAAGGCACGTGGGAGCCATCGAGGGATTAGAAAACTTTCTTTCTCTATCATCACACCTATAAATTATCTCATTCGTTATTTCTGGTTACGTTTACAATTCCTTCCCAAGACGTTGATGAAAGGCATTGCATGTTCCATCGTCAACTTGCCGTCCATTCAGACGGAACGGGGAGGGGAGGAGTCATAGTGAGGTTTAGTGGAAAACTGGGGTTGGGGTGGAGGTGGAGGCGTGATAGGGAGGAGGAGGAGGAGGAGGGTTGGCCGCTAACCTCCTTGCCGCTAACAATGACCTCCGACTGTCGGTCCAAAAGTCGCCTCATTAGGAAGGGTTGTGGGCGGGAAATTCGGTGTTAATGGCGCCCAAGACAGATTATTGGAGCGGTTTTAGCGAGGCCTGTGTCGCCTGCGAAAGTCGAAGGAGAGAACTCATTCTCTCTTTCTTTGCCCATTTCGGCACTTTTGGAATGAGTAGCATTTTCTGTCGATCGTTTCGAGTTGTTTCTGGCAATGATGATGACACACACGGAGGGTGGTAAAAATAAAAATAACGATCAAGATTGAACTCCTGTTTGCCTTTCTCCGACATATTTTGTCATCACTGAAATACTTTCAGGCAATAAAAGGGTTTGTGGGTGACAAGCCCTCTTTATATTTGCCTCCGAGGCCCGGAGGTAAATATAAATATTAGATTTACGACATTCTTACTCTCAACCCAATACGGTAACAAGGGTTGTATTTAAAAGGTAGTATTTTCTAAGTGGGCAGCATGAGATATAAGTGCTGTACAGAGACTAAGACATCTGCCTAGAGGACCCTCAAATACCGCTCAGAAGCCTCATATACCTCTTTAGAGGCTCCTATCAAGCTGTTCAACAACAGCCTCTCATTACCTGTTCAGAAGTCTCACAGCTGTTTATGAATCTCTCACAATCTGTTCAAAAGCCGCATAAACAGCCTCTCACTGCCTGTTCAGAGGCTTCATACAGCTGTTTATGAGCTTCTCACGAGATGGCCAAAAGCCTCGTAAATCTCGGACTATCTGTGTAGAAGTCTCATAAACCGACTCAGACAACCTGTTCACCTGTTCAGAAGTCTCATAAACAGCCTATAACAACCTGTCAGAAGTCTCATCAACAGACCCAGACTACCTGTTCAGAAGTCTCATAAAAAGTCCCTGCCTACCTATTCACCTGTTCAGAAGTCTCATAAACAGACTATGACAACCTGTCAGAAGTCTCATAAACAGTCTCTGCCTACCTGTTCACCTGTTCAGAAGTCTCATAAACAGACTATGACAACCTGTCAGAAGTCTCATAAACAGTCCCTGCCTACCTGTTCACCTGTTCAGAAGTCTCATAAGCAGACTCTGACAACCTGTTCAGAGGCCTCACACAGCTGTTCAGAGCATCTCACACACCCTTACGGTCTTCAATAGCCCTGCAAAGGAACATGCACCTTAACATCATTTTCAAAATATGCAACCGCAAACAAACTCCTACAAAATATCCAGCTCTTCCGCAGTTACTTCTCCTCCCACTGGGGTCTTGCTGCAATTCTGCATAAATAGCCCTCCTGAAGGGGGAGTTCCTGGAATGCAAATCTTGACCCAAGGGAGACTTCCTTTACGAAATTAGCGCTGCTCTTGCTAATGAGGAAGCGAGCGAGTGAATGAACGTGGGCGAAGAATCCATAATCTAAAGAGCCGAGAGTACGTACGGACAAATGAATAACCTGAGAGAAGCAAGAATAATTCACAGCAATTTGCGATATGCGTGCGTATAGGGGAAAGGTGGAAAATGTGAAAAATATCAAATCACCAGATTTGGGCGTAATTAATTCTCGCCCTACTCATGATAACTATTTGCTGTGTACTTTTCCTAATACATGTTGCTGTCATACGTATATAAATTACATGCGTGCTTGATCACCAGTTGTCAGATAAAAGACTCACCTCTGAGGATATTTTCTTAAAAAAAAAAAATTCTTTTTCACAAGCCTGGTAACAAAACCTCTCCGCAACGAAAACAAAACCATACACAGGAAAGTACGGAAAACAAGCAAACAAATAATAAATCCAATAAAGGTTTGCGTTGGCTAGAACAGCAACGACAGCAACGACGAATAAATAAATAGATAAAACTTGAAAGTGAATGAAGTGTCGGCATGCCTTTGATCTTGGCCTCCATTGTGAGAGTGTTATTGTCGTGTCGAATCAATTTTTTCTTTGTTTTTTCCCCCATCCGACCTCTCTCTGCCTTCGATTGCTCATTTAGTAAACACTCGAAAATCGCCCCTCATTCATTTAGAGCCGAGTGTGATCGCAGCGGGGATCTCTCTCTCTCTCTCTCTCTCTCTCTCTCTCTCTCTCTCTCTCTCTCTCTCTCTCTCTCTCTAAAACCATCATTCTGAATATGAAAAATGCTGGGCTTAACTAAACAAATAGACTACTGAAAGGAAGTCCCATAAAAAGTTGTTCTCACCTACGGCTGATAAATCCAGCCACCCATCCTTCATTTTCTTCTCTTGTCTTCCTAGTCCAGTTATAGCTGTGGCTTCAGGATAAGTCTTTTACACGTGAATGAATGGGTGAATGATTACATTCGTTTTATGACGTTACTGTTATTAACTAAGTGATGTTCTCTCGCAATCTCTTGCAATCAGACATAAAATTTGCGCGAGCACACACACACACGCACAGCACACAACACACACACACACACACAACACACACACACACATATATATATATATATATATATATATATATATATATATATATATATATACTTACACGTATATGTATGTACTTTTATACAGTATGTACATATAGATACATATATATGCATATACATTATATACATGTGCGTATATATATATAGATATATATATATATATATATATATATATATATATATATATATATATAATTGTATATATAAGTCATATCACTTTTCCGTGATTCATATACATATGTCGAGCTACAATGTCCTTTAATATCTAATTCGCTCTACCTCGGAATTAAAGGACATTGTAGCTCGTATATATGTATATATATATATATATATATATATATATATATATATATATATATATATATATATATATATATATATATATATATATATATATATATATCACTGGCCGCCTCATTTTTGGCTTTTCGGTTTAAGTACATAAATACCTACAAAGCTAAGCATATGTGAGCATTTATGTGTCAGTCTTATTCTTTACTTATATCTTTTAATTTTTTTTCTACTTGATAATTGGACGTTCGATTGTGTCAACTTTGGAAAAGATTTATCCATTCAATTAAAACTTTAATACGTCTGCCAAACTCTTATTTTCCTCTCTTCTTCTTCTGCTTCAATTTTTTTTTTTTTTTTTTTTTTTTTTTTTGCCTCGGGTCACTCGGAGGAACTGAAGTTTTTTGTTTTTTTAGTTTTTTTTTGTTTATCCAATCAGAGCTCCGCGCTTAAATCCTTGGCATTTAATTGATTTTGAAAATAACTTCGCCTTTGCTGCGTCGCTCCGAGTTGAAGTGTTTATCCGCACAAAAAGAATTTTAAAAAAAGCAAAGCTGGATGTCTCTTTTCCTTCGTGCAAGGAAACTGAGTGACTGTAAATTATCTAGCGTCACAGCCACCTACGTGACAGGCATATTGTTTTGCGTAATCGAAGAACACTAAACAACTTATCTATTTTTTTCACTCTTGGTTGAAATCCGCCCGCAATCAATACATTATGTAAATGAGTGATTTATAAAATTTATATACTTTTCGTACATTTACTTGTTTTATTTAAAGGCAATTTCATTGTCCAATATAAGATTTCTATTCCAAGAGATCAATGCAGATAATTTAGATAGGCGTTGTGATACAGGAATGAACCTATCCACACAATGCCACACAACTGAGAATAAACTTTGATTACATGCAAATGCGCAGGAACAAAATACGCTTAAATACAGCTCAATACGCATAAACAACACGTTCGCGCGTTACCCGAGCGGAACCTCCTCTAGATAAGCCGTATTTTGTATTTGCCGAATTCCGCTTTCTCCTTTTCGCCGCCACCGAGCCTGGCGCAAAACCCCCTCTAGCCCAGTAACAAGCGTTGGTCTATGTAGTGAAGCAATGCTTCGGCCATTTTCCCATTGTTTCGAACTTCGGCGGAAATTCAATTCCAGTACCGGAACCGCACTTTGTAAATTCGACCTCTCACGAAAGAGGACGGAATTGCCGCTAATTGTGCGGTGTGGGCTGGGCGCAGAAATGCGTCCAGGTTTGGATTTTAAAGCAATCGGGTGACGGTGCCCGGACCTGATCGACTCTTTTTTTATCTTTTCGCCTGAAAAGATGACAATGAAGCGGATATAGCTTTGCTAGGTGCTTAGGAAGAGATCCATCTTGTTTGACAGGGGCTGTTTATTTGCTTGTTTGTTTGTCTGGTGTTTTTACGTTGCAAGGAACCAGTATTTATTCAGCATCGGGACCAACGGCTTTACGTGACTTCCGAACCACGTCTAGAGTGAACTTCTGTCACTAGAAATACACATCGCTGACCCCTCAATGGAATGCCCGAGAATAGAACCCGCGGCCACCGAGGTGGCAGGCCAAGACCATGCCGATCACGCTACTGAGGCGCTCAGGGGTTCTTTATCCTTGACACTTGATGAAGCAATTTGATTTATTTTTGCTTAAGCGCATTATAATTATTGTTATTTTTGCTATTCAACGATGAACCCTACAGAGACACAGACTTGAAATTCGAGCTTATAAAGAACATGGCGTTCATTTGAAAGAAATTACAGATGATGATAGGAAATACAGAAAGAAGAGATCAGTTAACTAGAAAAACAAAGATAAATGAACGAATTGATAAATAATTAGATAAAATACAAATCAACGATTTAAAAGTACAATGAGAACTGTTTGAAGGCGGTAACAGCGTAAGTTTGTTTGTATGGTGCTTTTACGTTGCATGGAACCAGTGGTTATTCAGCAACGGGACCAACGGCTTTACGTGACTTCCGAACCACGTCGAGAGTGAACTTCTATCACCAGATATACACATCTCTCACTCCTCAATGGGACGAGAATCGAATGGCCGAGAATCGAACCCGGGTAACAGCGTAAGGAACAAAAGATATTTGTTTCTTATGAATGCCCAAGACTTGACGATGGAACAAGTCTTTTTCAAGCTAAGTATCCACCTTGTTCAACAGTTTTGTTTGTGACCTTGGATATCTACGAGATCAGCTCTGTTCGTGTAACCAAACGACGAGCGAAACCAGTTTTGTTTACGTCTATCAGTAGCAAACGAAATCATTTTTGTCTTTTGTAAAAACATTCAAGACGGAACAATTATAACAAAAGTTCCGTAGACGGTACTAGTCAGGTTTTGTTTAAGATCAATAATAAACAAGAGCTTTTGTCTCCCTGTACACTATTCACTCTAAAAGAACATCGTTTATAAAGTCCAGTCACAAACCGTTTGAATAAGAACTTATTTAATCAACACTTTTGTATTTCACAAACCGTCTGAATAAGAACTAATCTAATTAACACTTTTGTACTTCACAAACCGTCTGAATAAGAACTAATCTAATTAACAATTTTGTACTTCACAAACCGTCTGAATAAGAACTAATCTAATTAACACTTTTGTACTTCACAAACCGACTGAATAAGAACTAATCTAATTAACACTTTCGCACTTCACAAACCGTCTGAATAAGAACTAATCTAATTAACACTTTTGTACTATCCTGCCAAAAGAACTATTGTCACATCTGAAGTCATGGCAGCAATTATCTAATGACGACTTATTGTGGTAATGCGAGGGAAGAAATGGTCTTTCATTACCATAATATATAAATATGCGGGTGCGTGTATATATATATATATATATATATATATTAATATATATATATATATAAAGACCTATATATATATATATCTTATATATATATTATATATATAATTATATATTATATATATATATATATGATATATATATATATATATACAGTGTGTGTGTGTGCGCGTACACAGATAGACGAAAAGAGAAAACAGCCAGACTGAACAGATCACAATTTTTATCTGTGTAATCCTGATCGATGGTAAAAGTGGAAAGACCAAGTTAGGTCACATGAAGAAACGGTAATCGCTGGATTTCTCAAGAGGGTCAGACTCTGCCTCCTATCAAATAGCTGGCTTTCCTTCTGTCTAGATACAAACGGGAACGAATTTCCTTCAATACAGTACCACAGCTCATGCTCTTGTAACCAACTGGCTACAATGAATCTTATAAATTTTTTCTAATAATGAAAAGATGGAAACAGTTCACCAATTCTCTAGTTGATCAGGAGGTGCGTCTGAGATTTGACTCTCTCTCTCTCTCTCTCTCTCTCTCTCTCTCTCTCTCTCTCTCTCTCATCTCTCTCTCTCTCTGTGTGTGTGTTTGTGTGGGGTTTCTGTTCCCGATTTCTTTTTAAGTGATGTTCTTTGATATATCATCCTAACTACTGGTATATAATAATAAAAATGGAAGTAGATACCATATTCTTGAATATATAAATAAATTTGCTATTACAATATAAAAACAAGAAAGACTTAGCTGTGTAAGTGAGCGAAAATCTTAGACAGAAAAGACAGGAGGAGGACTTCAATTAGCCCTTTCATTTTCGTCTCCTTCCTCACCTCCTATCCCACCAGTGCCGAACTCCCAAAATTCTTAAGCTCATACAGCACAAATTTCCCATTTATCATCAAATTTTAGCCAAACTCACAAAATTCTTCAAGCAATCACCAAGCTACAAAATACAAAATTCATTTATCCATAAAAGCCAAACTCCCCAAAAATTCTCAAGCTCACTATAAACACATACAGAATTCATTTATCCATAAATATATTAAATGTTCAAAATATTTTAAAAAGTGAATGATGTGGATGACCAAATGAAAATTTTATAATGGACACAAAAAACGTGAAAAATGGAACTTTTGGAGGAAAAACGTCACTATGCTTTAAAACTTTCCTCTCAGTCTCCTTTTTCCACGAAATATCAAGTCAAATATCACCCCCCCCCTCTCTCACAGCCCCCCACCCGGCCTGCCCACCAGAAAACCCTCTACTCATTATAAGCCATCATCCCTCCCTATTGGCAGGAAGATAAATTAAGATTTATTCGAATATTCAAATAACTAAAAATTTTAGGAGTTGGGTATCTTGTGCTAAAACCCATGCTGCCCAGCCCCAACCCTAACCCCCCCACCCACCCAGTCCCGAATGAAAAAGGGGGTTATTATTTGTGACTTGCTAATCAAGTTCTTAATTATTCATGAGCAAATTAATTACACGAGGAATACGTAATTAACAGCTAATTAAAGTATGGTTTAATCGTAAGCCATCTCGCATCTCAAGAAGCAATCTTGGAGGGTCCGCAAAGTTTGGACTTCAGAAATGTGCAAATATGCGCGCGCCACGATTTTCGAAGATTAAGCGTCATGTTTAATCAATTTAAGGCACTAGACAAATAAACGCACTGATATGCAAAAGATTGTTTAATCGTCTACATCTCAAAAGC
>NC_087213.1:10710557-10728057 GCF_015104395.2 Macrobrachium nipponense | reverse complement strand
CAATTTCGCAACACAGCAGCAGCCCACGGGCTAAAACTTATCCAAAACTCATGATGATACTTCTCCCACGAAACTGGACGACGTTGCTAATGCATACACGATTAGCTCTCTCTCTCTCTCTCTCTCTCTCTCTCTCTCTCTCTCTCTCTCTCTCTCTCTCTCTCTCTCATGAATAACAAATCCGACCTAATCGCTCTTAACCTCTTCGAGCAGAGCGCAACGGGATTTGAAATTTTGGAATGGAAAAAAATTGGACAGAAAAGAGATGAAAAAAAAAAGAGAAAACGAAAAGAAACTACTCAGAATTTGGATTTTTTTAAAGATAACCTTTACATCAAAGATGTCGAAATATTAAAACGTTAAACTGAATATCTACAACGTATGGTTTTTGTCATGGTTCTTATGAAGAAAAGATATATACATACAATACATACATATATAATATATATATATTTATATTTCTATATATATATATATATGTGTGTGTAGGTATAGCAAAAGAAGAACAGCAGAACAAATAAAAAGTCAACTACATTTTAGAAAATATATATGCTCAAGGACTTTAAAGTTATACAATAACGCGCGCACTCATTCTCTGCTTGTTCGGTCAGCTAAGATGATCAACGTTGGTTGTGGCCAGGACCTGGATGGGTGATTACCGTGAAGGCCCCCATAAACGTCCCTATGTCATCTCGTGGGTCTCGCATCCTCACTTCTACTAAAAAGTTGCTGAAGGCAAGAACGGTCACATCTTCTGAAGAAGCCACGTCTGTTCTCTAACAGGATGTGGGAGCATGGTATAATGTGTGTGCGTGTGTGTGTGTGTGTGTGTGTAGAGAGAGAGAGAGAGAGAGAGAGAGAGAGAAGGTTGTTGACACTCCATCTGTCCGAAGACGGACGAGCGGAACAGCATCTACTACTTCCAGGTCTGTCTTGTGTGAGGTTGACACCAAATGTAGCTACCGCCGGCGTATCTCACCACTGCGGTATGGTGAATCAGAAGTTACGCAATTCACGATTTAAATACACAATTGTTACTGTTACTGATTATACAATTTGCACTGTTATAATTATTGATACATCTAATTTTGTTACTAATATCACTATTGGCGATATGAATAAATTTTTCCATTTTTTTATTATCATATCTATTACTTTATCTACTATTACCGATTATAATAATGTTATTATTATAACTTCTTCATCTTATAATTTTGCTACTAATAATGCTATTGCTGATAGGCATAAATTTGCATTGTTTTAAATATTAATACATCTACTATTTCTTTTACTATTGTTACTGTTACCAATATGAATAAAATCCCCGTTATTTACGTTACCAATACTACTATTGCTGATAGGTGTAAAATTTTATGTTTACTACTAATTTTGATAATAGCAATGATCGTATGTTTACTAGAATAACTACGACCACTGCTATTACTTACGCAAACAGCAATAGTAGTAGTAGTAGTTGTTGTCGTCAAAGTAGAAGCAGTATTAATTGATAATGACGATGACCATATCTTTACTAGTATAATTACTACTTCCTCTGCTATTACTTATGCCGCTAGCAATAGTAACAGTAGTAGTGGCCGCGGCCAGACCTATTGAGAGCTGAAAGTCAGCTCAGTGGTCTGGTTAAACTACTTTGATAATAATAATAAGTTTTGGCCGTGCTGGTAGTAACAGTAATAGTAGTAGTAGCAGCAGAAACAGTGACAGAAACCCCTCAACAATCAGCTGGATAATACTTCTCAGCCTGGCAACAGCGAAAATCCATAATGACGGAAGAACACGACTCTCGGCCGGAGCCTAATCAGGCTGCAATTATAGTCGTTAAAAGCGTTGCCATGTTATTCCCTCCCCCCCTTTTTTCCCCCGCCCAGTCGCGGGAGCGGCAAATACCGATCATAATGAGCGCCGCTATTATGATGATGCCACAGCAAAATAAGTCTTCTAAATGGCAAAGCGGTAGGTAGCGATTCAAGCATCGCCCGCAGCAACTCATTTGGCTGCCGATTGTGACTGTGTGTTTGTGTGTGTTTTTTTCTCCTTTCCTGTGTGTTTTATATTATACATGAGTATTATATACAGAGTATCATATACATAGTATTATGAGTATATACACAGTAGTAGAATGCTCGACTATCTCCACACTGCATGTAGTTGATTCATAAGCTTAAGTACATACGTAATTTAGCACACATTCTCTCTCTCTCTCTCTCTCTCTCTCTCTCTCTCTTTTGTCTCTCGTCTCTCTCTCTCTCTATATATATATATATATATATATATATATATATATATATACATACATATAGATAAACACTTCTTATGAGCTATGAGATTTATAGCCCATAACATTCCAGCTATATAGGCATGCAATTTAGACGCATATCAGGCTGAATTGCAGTGGCGTAACTGAACGATCGACCGGCAAATATAAATAAGTAAATAAAGAAATAAGTAAACAAATAAATAAATAGAAAACAAACAAAAAGGGACAGAAAATTGGAGCCGGGTAGAATGAGAGTGAAAGACCAAACTAAGTAATCTAGATTATGGGTCACTTAAGATTATATAAGTAGTAAAAAGTAATCGCATCTATTCTGTTATGCCGTGTTGTGTAAAAATCATGAAAATAATTAAAACAATCGTACCTTAACTGCCAGAAACGATGCATATATTTGATACCTAAATTTTAAGGACATAATTGGATGCCGACCTATTTGTGAATGCGTTCCCCATTAATATGTATGTACACACACCGACACACACACACACACACACATATATATATATATATATATATATATATAATATATATTATATATATATATATATGTATATATATATATATATATATATATATTATATATATATATATATATATATATATATATTATACATATACATATACATATATATATATATATATATATATATATATATATATATATATAACTATATATATATATATATATATATATATTATATATATATATATATAGGTATGTGTGTGTGTATGCGTCACTCTAAAATACAGTACCACATCAATTCTCTCATGTAATTGCGATATATGGATGTATTCATTTGGCTTTTGTAATGTGTAGTTGTTCACAATATACGCTTTATGTTACTATAATTTCATATCTAATCATACAATTTAAGCTCTATGGTACTTTTTTCGGTGCTATTATGTTATATACACGTCTCAGTATGGAAAATTATTATATTAACTTTTCCTTAGAATTTACTTTCAAGCATTAAAAGTAAAAATCTCACGATTTGACAGTATAATGTACGTTACCAGAATACATAAATTAACTATTCGAAATTTTGTTTGATTTTTTCTCCTAACTGATCGAAGTCAATAGAGTAACGTCTCATATTTTATATTTTATCATTTTTTACTATCATATCAGTATCAAGCGAAATTCATGAGGTTTTATCAACATAAGAATTTAAAAGAAAATCATAACAGAGCAGAGTGATTTGGTGATTAACAAACCCCCCCTACCCCTACCCCTAACCCTCCCACTCTTTTTCTCACTTGACTCTCCCCTCACCACCCTCAATCCCAACCCTTCCCTCTCTTTCTCTCAAACAAACATCCACCTATTCCTCCTTCAATTCTAACAGTTTTCTTTAGCCCCACATCCCTCTCCCTCTGACACACTAGCATAAAAAAATAGTAATATTTTCTTCTGCTTCATCATCATCATCATCTGAAGAAGAAGAAGAAGAAGAACCGTTGTAAACAAAGGCGCATCAAACATCATCTTCAACTTATCGGCAAAGAATTCAGAACAACGCTCCCTACTCAGAACAAACGCGAGGGTGCATTTCGACGCTGACGAAAAATGGGAGGCTGATGGCGAAGGGGTGGGGTGGGCGACGACCCTTCTAAAAGTGATGGGAGACACTGACCTGACTTCGATGAGGTGATGGGGACGGAGGAGACCTGCAATTTGCAGTCAAGAAGACACCGAGACAGGCAGGTAAGTGATGCAGGGACTGGGAAAAAAAAAATGCATATCCATTTTCCTGTAACTCGTGATGTTTAGACGACGGTGACAAACCTAGTTAATGGTTACTTTGCGTAACGAAGTATTTTGTTATATTTGGGGAACTAATGCTAAATTGAAGGTACAAAAATATATTTTTATCAATAAATTTAACATTGTGTCGTGTGTAACATAGAGAGAGAGAGAGAGAGAGAGAGAGAGAGAGAGAGAGAGAGAGAGAGAATGGTTTGGCTACTGTACATTTGGGGGAAGTTTTACATAAACCGTGACCTTATGCCGGATGCTCGATAATTCCCCCCCCCCCTCTCTCTCTCTCTCTCTCTCTCTCTCTCTCTCTCTCTCTCTCTGCGGACAAAACACACACACACGGTTTACCAGTTCAATATTTCATCACCCTCCATATCCATAAGTTTCCTCAACAAAAGAAATACAGGAAGCCCTGCGATCCTTACCCTGTCTTCCTTGGCATTCTTGATTCTTCTGTTGTTTATTTATTGTTTCACTGCCTGTTTTTCTCTCTGTGTGTGTGAGAGAGAGCGTTTGTACTTGTGTGTAATATTCAGTATCAATATCCATCGTGTGTACGAATTGCAGAAACTTGAAAATTACTCACCATGAACTGCAGACACTTGCAAATGTAGGCACTACAAAATAAATGACCCACCACGAATTGTAGACACTTGAAGATGACCCATCACGAATTGTATACTAAGCAGTGGCTAACCACGAATAGTAGACACTTGACAATGAGCTAGCATGAATTTTGGACATTTGAAAATGATCCATCACGAATTGTAAACACTACAAAATGACCTACCACGAATTGTAGACACTTGAAGATGATCCACCACGAATTATACACTAAAAAGTGGCTAACCACTAATTGCAGACACTTGGAAATGACCCACCACGAATTGCAGACACATCAAAATGATTCACCACGAATTGTAGACACTTCAAAATGACTTGCCGCGAATGGTAGGCACTTGAAAATGACCCACCACGAATTGCAGACCCTTGGAAATGACCCACCACGAATTGCAGGCACTTCAAAATGACTCACAACGAATTGTAGACACTCCAAAATGACTCACCACGAATTGCAGACACTTCAAAATGACTCACCACGAATTGTAGACACTTCAAAATGACTCACAACGAATTGCAGACACTTCAAAAAAATGCTCACCACGATTGCAGACACTTCAAATGACTCCCTACGAATTTGTCACTTTCAAATGACTCACCACGAATTGCAGACACTTCAAAATGACTCACTACGAATTGTACACTTCAAAATGACTCGCCGCGAATGGCAGGCACTTGAAAATTAACCACCACGAATTGCAGCCACTTGAAAAAGACCCATTCATAATATGAGGAACTACATTTGGTGTAAGAACACGGTAATATTCGTATACTCGTATATAATATGATTTAATCTTCTGAGGAAACGAGTCGATGAATATCGGTTTCTGTTACCACTCAATCCATTCCTTCCATAAATAGGAAGTCCTGGGAATCAATATGGTGATGTTCGGAGGATAAGACATGGTGGTGTATGAGGAGGAGGAGGAGGAGGAGGAGGAGGAGGAGAGGAGTAGGAGGAAAGATGAGGAACCGTGGACGGTGGGAGGGGGAGTTAGGAGGGATGGGGAGGATGAAAAAGGGCTACAGCTGATAAACATCACATTTCCCGCCAGAAACAGCAGGCGTTGTAGACGAATTTTTCTCACCATGCTCTCTCTCTCTCTCTCTCTCTCTCGAGTAATCTGTTTTCTCAGTTCTAGAACTTTTTTTTATTACAAATGGCTGTTTTGTGGCGCCCATAACAGACTGTTGTCAAACCACTGTATAATGTAAATCTCTCTCTCTCTCTCTCTCTCTCTCTCTCTCTCTGTGTGTGTGTGTGTGTGTGTGTGTGTGTGTAGTAGTCTGTATTGGGCACGTTTTCGAAGTTCTAGAATTATTATTATTATTTTTTTTACAAATGGTTGTTTTGCGGCGTCCATAACCCTAACTGTTGTCAAACCAGTATATAAGGCAAATTCTCTCTCTCTCTCTCTCTCTCTCTCTCTCTCTCTCTTCTCTCATACAAAAATCTGAGACACTTCTACATTTCACTCCTACCGCACCATCAAACATGCTAAAGATTTCTTCTCACATTATCGGTCTGGGATTTTTCTCTCCCAATCTTTCCTTCGCGCACTCGTTTTTCTCTTCCTCTGGGCCCACTATCCACCTCCTCTTCTCCCCTTCCCCCATTCTTCCCTCCCCTCCCCCATACCATCAACCCCCACTCCACTTTTTCCTCCTGCACGGAACAAGTCCGAGACATCAGAAGGAAACTGAGGAAACTGCGGCTGTGAGAGGGAACACTGATTTCTATCGGACTTTGGATAAGTCAGATTGACACGTCCCTCTCCCCCTCAGTGTCGTGTGTCATACAGTACAAATTCTCTCTCTCTCTCTCTCTCTCTCTCTCTGTATGATAAACTACTTCCCTCCCCGTCTTTCTCTCTGTATCGTTACACAGTCTGTAGTGTCGCTTCTGCTAAACTGAACGCGAAGTTTTCCTTCTTTTTCTAATAGGAATGAGAGGCCTTCATTTATTGTCTATTAATGCAGTAATTTCATTGAAAAATATACTTGGTGTCAATGGCATCTCTCTCTCTCTCTCTCTCTCTCTCTCTCTCTCTCTCTCTCTCTCTCTCTCTCTCTCTCTCTGTTATTTTGTGCACACTCTTATCAGCACATCATCTGTCTATCTAACAATTTCGTAAAAGAAGTGGCACATTATGCATAATAACTCGCTGCTGCAGATACTAGATTGCAGCAGCTCTCTCTCTCTCTCTCTCTCAGAAATGCTATATTTTACAAAGTAACTCGCTGCTGCAGATGGTCGATTGCACTAAATCTCTCTCTCTCTCTCTCTCTCCGTGTGTGTGTGTGTGTGTGTGCGAGTGAGTTGCGCTGTGTACACATTAACTACACACCATCTGTCTATCTATCTATTTCGTAAAACAAGCGCTATATGATGCATAATAAGTCGCGGCTGCAGTTGCTAGATTGCCGCAAATATCTCTCTCTCTCTCTCTCTCTCTCTCTCTCTCTCTCTCTCTCTCTCTCTCTCTCATTCCTTGAGAAGTTCCAAATTTTCCTTTTCGCCCGAATGGATGGATAGTTTATCTCAATCGAAAAGTACTTGCCTCGCTTGAGACGCAACGTTTTGCTTTTGTTTGACTGTGAAGGATGCCTGACTGAGAGAGGAGGAGGAGGAGGAGGAGGAGGAGGAAAAGGAAAAGACGTCACAGAAAGAAAGAGAGACGCAAACAAGACTTCAAAGACTTCAATGAAAAAAACATGTTTTCCATGATGTTTTACCGTTAATAGCAGTGTCAGCTCTCTTGTTACTCATTTCAGTTTTCTATTAGAAATGTCTAGAACGATGTATGTTAAAATGAAAATTATTATGAATTCCGGTCACAGGGGATATGAGGAATATACATCTACGTTGTCGTAGCATAAATCTTCACATTCAGACTCGATATTCAATTCGCTGGAAATGATATCAGACGGAGGTGTTTACATGGCTTCACGGGGAAGATTTACGTGAGCGCCTGAGTATTTGCGGTGAGGCAAAACATTTCAAGTGGGTTGTTCAAAACAAATGCGAAGGCTTTCTGAAAAAACATAATAGACGGAAAATTTTCGTAACATCTTGATAAAACGGATTCACGAAAACTTTTATTTTTGAGGAAGCGGGACAACACTCGTACACCTTAGCTACACATACCCTTCCAACAAAACTGATGATAGTAAACATTTAAAAAAAGTAAAAAAATACACTTTCTTGTAGTACCTTGATGAAAAATATTCACAAAAAATTTTGCTTATTAAAAGCAAACCACCTCTCTCCCTCCAACGAACCTGATGAATGAAAAAAAAAATATAATATAACCACCTGTTCAAAAAATGAGAAACAACATATCGAATTAATGGACGAAATACAGAATAAGGGAGAGATTTCCAGAGCCTATCGGTGAAAAAAACAACACCAACACATTCAATTTCAACGAACTGCAAGATATTCCGCACCACATATCGAAGTAAGTAAAGGATGGGCTTCAGACAACGTTAGAATTAAGACAAAAATAAAACAGGAAATTTGTTGTTATTGCTTTATTTTGACATTCATCATGAATCACAGGGTCGACTTCTCCCAAACTGGTAAAGGATAATACTAAGACCATTAAAGGAGTTACAAGGATTAGGATGTCTCAAAGACTTGTTAGTCCATCCGAGGAGACATCGTGTGCTCACTTATCTGTAGGAGCAGGTTTTACTGTTCATTCACACTGTCCTAATGATTTTGTCTAGCTTTCTTTTAAACTCTTCCTCACTGTTGCTGTTTACAACTTTTGGTGGCAGTTTATTCCATGTGTCACATACCTTGTATGTAAAGAAGTTCCCATAGTGGAATGTGTTGCATCTCTTCTGTTCTAGTTTCCATACATTATTTTTTTGTCTGGTTTTCGTTTAACGTAAATAGGTTGAATTGGGAAAAGTTAAAATAAGAATTCTACTTTTGTTGTTGCTGGATTATTTCAACATTCGTCCAGAATCACAGGATCGATTTTTCCCCAACGGTTAAAATACCGAGTCACAAAGGTCATTCGGGTTTGCCCAGACGAAGCTTCTGGTTAAGTTGGCAGTGAAGTGGAGGACACTTTAGCCCTCGGCGTTCTCACGCCCTGCAAGTGGCAGCAATGGCACTTGTTTGTTTACTGAACTGGAATCATTGGCCGTTAAGAATTCTCTCTCTCTCTCTCTCTCTCTCTCTCTCTCTCTCTCTCTCTCTCTCTCTGCTTCAGATACAAGTACATGAAGAGCGTTGCGTTACTGCACCTTACGTCCAGCTGTGGCACTGATTAGGTTACGTTTTCGGTGTACGGCACCATTACAATAAGCGAAGATGCAATGCATCACTACCCTAATGATATTCTTAATGTATTTTAATACATTTTTTATAATATATATTATAATAATAGATATATATAAATATATATATATATATATATATTATATATATATATCTATATTTACCTTCTCTCACTTCCTAATGAGCACCATATATTCTTTGGAAGCTTGAATTTCAAGTCAATGGCTCCTGGGGGTTGTTCCATATGAACAATGTTCATCTTGTGAGTAGTAGTAGTAGTAGTAGTATAGTAGTAGTAGTAGTAGTAGTAGTAATAATAATAATAATAATAATAATAATAATAATAATAATAATAATAATAATAATAATAATAATAATACATATCACTAACTCCAAGAAAAATAGATACAGAATTTGAAGTCCCTCCCGAGATGAAATGGGTAAAAGTATACTTACAGTACAAATCATTCGGAAAAATGACATATCTTCTCAGGCACTTGGTGCCAGCTTTCTTTGCAGAGATTTGGGATGAGATTGCTACCCATCGCCCATACCTCCATAGCCGTCAATGAGAGAATATAAGGTACCCCGTGGTCAATCATCTATCTGCTGATCAGGCATAATAAAGTCTGCGACTGAGTGTAAGGATCAAAGCAAAAGTTTGAAAGAGAACATTTTTAAAAATGGAAGAATTCAGGAAAAAGCTTCATTGCTCATTTTTTGCAGCGACGTTGCTAGCCCCAATCTATGACTCCTAAGTAATCACGAGATCTAATGTAAAATCTACGAAGAAATAGGCGACTGTGTGCAGTTCCTCGTTGGACAAGTGTTTATCGCGCTCGGCTGCCATTCCGGTGGTCCGAAGTTCGATTCTCGGCTCGGCCAACGCGGAATCAGAGGATTTATATGGTGATAGAAATTCATTTCTCGATATAATAAGGTTCGGATCCCACAATAAGCTGTCGATCCCGTTGCTAGGTGACCAACTGATTCCTAACCTCGTAAAAATACCTAATCCTTCGGGCCAGCCCTAGGAGAGAGATTAATCAGCTCAGTGGTCTTGTAAAACTAAGTTATAATTAATAGGCGACTGTATTTTGTATTTGCTGTGGTCAGAATTTACTCCCCAACTGTTAATAAGTTTTCATAATTTTTGCTGAGTACAAGCGACTGCATGCTAAACAAAAAGTTATACAAACATCCAAGCGCTGGAGAGTGAGTTCTAAGAACAGAGCGCACTGCTCAAAACCAGTGACGCAACTTCCCACTAGGGACAGACAGTCATTTGGGCCTTTTTGAGGAGTCTAACTCTCCCTCCAGACATGAAACAGTCATTGGTTCCAGTCTGCCTGGCAGTAATGGTGTCTCCAGACAGGTTATCCGGCGTCTGTACTCTAAGGACACCATTAAACCTAATTATTGCCCGTCATTAACTCGAGAGTGGCCATCAATAATCAGTGCTAATGTTCATCTTTAAATGTACCCTTCGCGTTTCATCACGATAATTATATTGAACTGAGAGGAGGCCAGGAATGTAAAATTCTGGTAAAATGGTAAAATACGTCAGAATTATTTGTTCTAACAATGTAGGCTATATTTGGCTTTGGGAATCTACCAATTCTTTGATAATTACACTATAATGATGTTTAATAGAAGCTTCAACACAAAGAACTACTTCCTTTGTAGAATACTACACAGTCCATTACGGAAATATCAAAGACGAAAATTACTGGATGCTATGACCTTACCCTTAATGGTAATCATGGACAGTAAGAAGAAGAAGAAGACGAATAAGCTGTCCATACAGAAGTTTGAAACCCGATAATCCAGCGACAAAAGACAAGGAAACGCTTAGGATAAAAGACTGGACAGAAATCTACACAACATCAAAAGACATGAAACAGTTTCCTAAAACATCATCAGGACGTTGCTAACATCAGTTTTTTTTTTTTATGGCTGAGGCAGACGATTGGGGGATCTAAAGTCCTTAACCTGAGTGACGAGCCCATAGAAAAACCAGAAAGAGAAGGGGTAGGTTGAAAAACAACAAGGCTACCATCAATCAGCCTGGGAATATGGGAGCACGAAGGGAATTCCGAAGCATGAATAAGAAAGAAGTAATCAAATTACACTTCCTGGAAGCCAGTATGATAATGCACAGACGCAGGTTTCAAATAAATCCCAAATTACAAATATAAATGATGATGTGATGAATAATTACGTAATCCATGATGGGGGTAGTAGTGCCTGCCCCCAAAACCACATGCAAAGGATCCTATGGTGTTTCCAAGTGATTCCAAACCTCCAAACCAACCGCCCCCTCCGCAGCTCCCCTTTCTATATTACACCGAAAAAAATCTTAAAATACAACATAACCATATCCTATTAATGTTTATTAGTATTTACTCAAAATCTAAGAAGCTATAAACTGCTATTTCATGCAAGCAAGCACGCAGAAAATCTGCATAAATAATATAACATGCAAAGTTTAAACGTGACTACGCTTTTCAACTTCAAGCGGTTTCGATATAATAGACAATGAATAAAGAATCATAAACAAAAAATCAAGCAAACAAGAGAACGCAAAAAAAAAGCAAAAGCACACGCTAACCAAAAGTAAAAAAAAAATTCCAAAACAATTACCCAAATAAATTAAGTGAAGCTTTCTGCACAGAATTCATTTCTAGCGCCGTCATCAAAAGACAATAACAAAAGGCAAACAACTCCAAAAGAGGCTCGGATCATCTGAACGACATCAAGGGACTGTCCCTGTAAACATTATCAACTCCAGAGTCATATGAGCAATCTACGTGTTTGCCATTACTGTTTTCCTTCACAAAGGGTCAACCGAATTTCACATTGATAAATCTTGGAAGATATAAATAGGGGTAGGCAAGGCTGATAAAAAAATCTTTAAAAGGATAATTTACCCAGGGTGGTGAATTGATATCGATTCCAAGTACGAAACCTGAATACGACAGGCATATGAACAACAGAGCCGATAGCAATATTTACCTCTCACGATGGCTCAGTGGTCAAAAGTCACTGACCGGCGTTGTTTCTAAGCCAGGCAGTGGTTCGAATCCCACTAGTGGCGAAGCTGTTATCAATTACAAATACCCTATACAATATATCTTATCTATAAATCTTAGATATATATAGTCTATTATATATCCCAAATATCTAATAGATATGATATGTACAAATGTGAATATATATATATGTATATGCCATAAAAAACAAAAAATAAATCACTAAATATATAATAATTATATATCATATGATAAAATAAAATATACATATATATATATATGTATATATATATGAATATATTTCAGAACGTATAAATGTGTAAAATAGTATACGTTATATGATACATATAGATATATATATATATATATACACACAGACACACACACACACACCCAACACACACACACACACACACACACATATATATATATATATATATATATATATATATATATATATATATATATATATCAATGGGCAGAACCAAAAGGGAACTGCCTTCCTGTTTTTTTAATAATTCTTGAGGGACGGAGTTATTATACTATCATTAAAAAAATCTCCCAACAAAAAAGAAAAAAAAAATACACAACAAATGCAAGGGAATACCAGAGTTATTACACCAAATCATTTCCATAAAACTGAACGACACATTAATTCACTGTTTACGGCAGAGGCGAGCAGACTATATGCTAGGCCTCTAGGCTCAACCGGAACCTAATACACGAGAGAGAGAGAGAGAGAGAGAGAGAGAGAGAGAGAGAGAGAGAGAGAGAGAGAGAGAACTTCCTTGTCTTCACTTTACATAACACGACAGACGAAATCCTATTTCCCTGTGAAACAAAATTACCTCGGGCAGAATAACACTTCAGGCCATTTGTCAAGTTTATTTCCGACACTTCCCTTAATAGCTGCATTTACTCACTTCATTCAACCGCATGACCACGCAGAGTCCCTTCTATGTATGCATATACATACAATATATATATATATATATATATATTATATATATATTATATAATATATATAAATATTAATATAATAATATATAATATATATATATATATATTATATAATATAAATATATATATCATATATATATATATAAAAAATATGTATATATATAATATATTGATTATATATTATAATATTATATAATATATAATATATATATATATATTATCTATATATGTATAATATATATATATTATATTATATATATTTATTATATATATATGATATATATATATATATAGTGTTATATGTAATATTATGTAATCTATATATATACTATATATATATATATATATTCTATCTCTATAATCTATCCTATATATATATATAATATATATATAATGATATTTATTATCTGTTTAATTAATTTATTATATCTATATAAATCATATCATATATATAATCTTTATAAATATAAATATAATAATATTATATTATATATATATATATAATAAAATAATTAATATATAATAATTAAATAATATACATATATTCGTTAGAAGAAATAAACGTCCAAAAGACTGAAAGAAATGCAAAAACGAATAGCGTGATCATTCGGGTGAATTCCTCCGCCCATTTCCAAACAATAACGGTTTTGGTAGCGAACACAGCTACTGAGGCAAGAAGCTTCAACATGACAGGCAATTAAGGGATATAGAGTTCGTTAGACTCCGGCTAAGCACAGAGAAAGAGCGTTCATCTTTAAAACGGGATCCGAGTAGAAATGGTCGATCTTATCTTGTTTCAGTGGCCATTGTGGCAGATTCGTGTTTTTGCCTCCTTTGTGAGAGGGTGGTATCGAGTGCCTGTCCTTTGAAAAGAGACGTGGTTACAGATACGATTTGTGACGTATCCCAGTAGACTGAAACGAATATTAAGTACAATCAATTCTTTATACTCCGTAAAAGATCTTAAAACAATCTTTTACAGTGATCAACTCAGCGAGGTCACCGCTACCCATTTGCCAACGCTTGCTTTTAAAATTGAGAATATGTATCATTTGCTTTTGATGCTGGACGGTATGGACACATTGCATTACTTAGTGGCTTTTGACAAAGTCATTGCCAATATTAACCATTCACAGGGTACTCCTGAATCATGTAGATGTTCCTGATACCAAAATACATATCCAAACGTAGGCTTTTAAAGGCCATCAGTTTCTACGAAAATTAATCAAAATCCCAACCACAATAAATCTCAATAAGGTCAATCATTTTAAATATGTGGTCTTTAATGCGTTTAAACTCCAAATGGCTGACAAGTCTCTTTTCGAGTGATTACCCCCCCCCCCCTCCCGCCCCCAATCACATGCAACATTCTGTCAATGAGACAAAATATTCCCCTGCGCAGGATACAGTCACTAAGTCTAGATGCAGATTCTTTATTTACCAGGGCTCTCATAAAAAGACATAAGCATTTTTGTCCCACAAAGCGTCACCATATGTTAAAACTAGTGAAGTTAAGCGTTTCCAATAAAGTCGTTTCATGTAAGAATGATGTAGCACAGAGAAGGTCGAGTGCAACAAGGGCAGTCGGCTCAGCTGACTTCCTCTTAGACAGTTAATAATAAATGCCATTAAACCTAAGGATTTAGTCTTGATAAAGTATGTGGATTCAACAGTGAGTTTTTCGGTTCCATCTGGGGACATTAGAATAATATCTTAAATACATTAAAATACCTTGCACTGGGCATCAAATTTCAAGGTTAACGAAAACAAAAATGCAAGAATTCCTCTCTTGGATATCACCAACTCCAAACTCACAGTACATATCATAATTCCATTTCTTTACGTATAATATCAAACTCACAGTATATATCATATATCCATTTCTTTACGCATAATATTATCAAAGTATTATTTCGACTACTAAGCAAAGGGCTTCTATGAGTCCCACACATTTTTCCCCTGAATCTAAAAATCCAAAAACCTAAGATACCTCATGAGCACTCATCGAAAAATAAACTTCTCACGAGTGAAACTCTGAGGAGAGAGAGAGAGAGAGAGAGAGAGAGAGAGAGAGAGAGAGGATCTGTCTGCTTCCAGCTGCTGGCCTTAATACGGTATAGGATCCTCGGTCACTTGACATTCACAGGAAAAAGAAAACGTCATAAGATACTGGCGTGTTCGCTGATACCTTGCAGGGGATGCGTGTTTGTTTCACTGGAGGAATACCTTCCATGGTAAAATAGGAATAACCAATGTTTGGTATGATGCGCTCATAATAATTCTGTCGTTTTAAATCATATAAATGATTAAACCAACAATCTATACGGGGCTGCATCGCCGAAAACTATCCAAGGACGAACGTTTCGTTTGGAAGATCAGTTGCTCGAAGCTGAATTAATCAAGACGACAAACACAAATCTGCCAAAGTGCCCATAGATACTACATAAAATTAAATATATCAATTTTTTTTAGCTTTTTGGGCGCTATTATCATCATTATAACCACTTCTTCTCTGAGCTTAGCCTGAAGTCAAACGATCTCTATAACTACTCACTGACTGCCATTGAGAAACTTATGGTATATAATGCCAAATAAATTTTTTTAAGAAAAATGAGTGTTGGCACTGCCCTTCTCCTTTTACTTCAGTGACGTGAGCTTTCTCATTTTCGCTGTTCTTATTTTGACAGTTGATGAAATTCATGAAATACTACATGCCTTTTTGACTGCTAATAAATGGTTACTTACCTTCTCAATCTCCGAGTGAAATGTTAGCGTTTATGCATAGATATTGCTTTCATTTCGAAAAGCTCTGAGAAGAGAAGAGAGAAGAGAGACTGAGAGAGAGAGAGAGGAGAGGGGAGAGAGAGACGAGAGGAGAGGGAGATGAGAGAGAGAGAGAGGAGAGAGAGAGAAGATGAAAACTATCTAAGGAAAAGCCTGCTTTTTCGTACTCTTGAGGTGGAATGATATTCTGCCACAGACAAAAAGGCTAGATTTTCACGCACAGACTTCTAATCTCTCTCTCTCTCTCTCTCTCTCTCTCTCTCTCTCTCTCTCTCTCTCTCTCTCTCTCTCTGCGCCCCATCCCTTTCACCGCAACGATCATTCCATGGGGAAAAGGGGGATCATATTAATCTATTAATCACCTTTCCCTGATCACCTCCATTAATCAGTCCTACCACCTACCCGAATCCCTAAGCTTTTAATCCCTATAATACGTTCAGATCAGCTCTATTAGTATTCTCTTTTCCTACCTGTATATATTCTCTCTCTCTCTCTCTCTCTCTCTCTCTCTCTTCTTCCCTCTCTCGTCTACTCTCTCTCTCTCTCGTCTCTCTCTCTCTCTCTCTCTCTCTCTCTCTCTCTCTCTCTCTCTCTCCTTTCATTTTCCCTAAAACTATTTCGTCTGTATCCTCTTTAATTACTATCAGTTTCGTTCTCCAAACAATTTTTATCGTCACTTATTTGTTCTTTACATATTTGATACGTATATCTTACCAATATGGCAACCCACTTCACTCATCTCGTCTTCTATTACTCAGGTCTTCCCTCCCACGCCCATTCACCTTTGATCCGTCTTTTTGCCTTAATTCCTTTTTCTTAAGTTCCTCATACTCCTTCTTCCCCTCTTCAACTTTAGGTTCCTCATCTTCCTTTCCTACTGCTCTTCCTTCTAATGGTCACGTTCATCCTTATCCTTGTCTCCTGCTTCTTTTTCTTTTCTTGTTCCTCCTCCTTCTCCTTATCCCGTTCTTTCCCTCCTCCTCCTCCTCCTCCGCACTGGAAATCGATGAGACATTTATATTGTTTCTTTATTTTCCTTTCTGCTGGTTTTACTTAAACCATTAAAATGGCCAATACCAAGTGATTTGAGATTTCCAAGACTGTGTCTGGAAGGCATCTTTTATTGCACCGAATGTGAAAAACTCTAACTTACAGATTAACTCTAAAAATGGGTGGAAGGAAAAATTGTCGGGGACTTCCTATCGGCCAACGGATGGAAAAAGTAAGCCAGACTACACAAATCCCCCTCCCATCCCAGTCCACTCCAACCCCCCACCCACCACTCCACCCCCCCCCCGCCACCCTCCTTGTATTCCTCTCCGAAGTAATGCGATAGGTATCATACAAATCCTCTTACAACACACACGCACACACACACACACTCGCAAACGCACATCAATACATCCAAATACTCCGAGATCCGGACTAGCCTTCGAGATTACAAGGCTTACGCCACACTTCTATAAAAAAAAAGAGGAAATCGCCTCATATCTTTATTATTAAGTTATTGCCCGATTTTGCCCAAACGATCATTCCTTTGTTTATTATGGACGCAGCTCGCCTTTTATGAAGAGTGGCCGCGTCACTGAACTGTTTTAACTGGAGGTGCTGAGCGTCGTAAATCGTCTTAACTCAACAGCAGCAATATTTTGAAATAAATTCGAAATTCTCTCTCTCTCTCTCTCTCTTCTCTCTCTCTCTCTCTCTCTCTCTCTCTCGTCATAAATTCAACGGTCTTTTGGCAAAAAATTATT
>NC_087213.1:10700557-10703057 GCF_015104395.2 Macrobrachium nipponense | reverse complement strand
TTTAAAAAAAAAAGCTTGCCTCGGTAACAGTAATGAGTTCTTTTTTTATTCATTTTCTTTATAAAAAACCCTAAGTAATAAACTTCCCAAAAGACTAGCAGCACATCAAAATATTGAAATCAAAACTTGAAATTCAGAAGCGCCGCCATGGTGTGCATTCCATTATAAAAATGAGGCCCAGTGTAACACTCCAATAAAGCGGGACTGTGAGTGAGTTAGTGAGTCGGTGGATGAGTGAGTGAGTGAGAGGACATGCAAATGGGCTTGTGCGCGCGCGAGCACGTGCCTCATCATCAGCATGCAAGAAGGGCGCCACTTCAGGATGATTCTCCCAGAGACACACATAATACACTCGTTCAGTGGGTCATATGATCTGGCTAATGGAATTGTGACGTGCCGCGAACATAAACCAAGGATCAAGAAACGCCATCCCAGGCACATGTCACATAATGTGGACACGGGCGCGGAATGCTCTCTCTCTCTCTCTCTCTCTCTCTCTCTCTCTCTCTCTCTCTCTCTCTCTCTCTCTCAAAATAGAGGCTTCCAGTCAATAGTTTCGAACCGTTGAGATACGTAAGTCTTAGTTATGAAAAAAAGAAAGAAAACAACCTTCTCCAAACAGAAACATGAAAAAAATGTAAACACGAGAGAGAGAGAGAGAGAGAGAGAGAGAGAGAGAGAGAGAGAGAGAATAAAACCAAACCTTAAAAGTAGAAAAATACACGAAAAACTCATATACTGAAACAATTCAATTCGTTGCATAATAAAAATAATTAACAAGGAAGTCAATTAAAAACAAATATAAATAAGAGAATATATTAAAGTTCTGAAAACAAAACGTACGAAAAACTTAAAATCCTATAATTATAAAAAAAAAAAAAAAAAAAAAAAAAAACACGCACAAGAATAAGTACGAAATATATGATGCGTAAAGAAAAAAAAATTTAAAAAACACAAATGAATGGGAATGAGCACAATTACAATTTGAATCGAGTCCCTATTGGCTCCTACTTTAATAAGACCGCGAGGAGGCGGAGGAGTAATCGGCTTACGTTCGAAAAAATATAATGCCTCGATCAGCATATAACCGAATGCCAGAGGAGAGAGAGAGAGAGAGAGAGAGAGAGAGAGAGAGAGAGAGAGAGAGAGAGAGAGAGAATTCTGTCATAATAAAGTATTGCAACTGCCAATGTTATTACTCCTGTTATATTAGAGGAGAGAGAGAGAGAATCCTGTTAAGCAAGAGTATTGCAATTGGCAATGCTATACTTATACTCCAGTTATATTAGAGTATTCAGAGTATTGAGAGAGAGAGAGAGAGAGAGAGAGAGAGAGAGAGAGAGAGAGAGAGAGAGAGAGAGAGAGAGAGAGATTTCCGTTATTCTTGAGTACGCAATTGCCAATGTTATTCCCAACAATAAATTATGAAGCGATGTATGACTCGAGAGGATGAACCTATATGTAGAGAAAAATTCTATAATATCTGTAAGCAAGAAACAATCGTACAAATATCCATAAGATTTAAGCAAACGCGAGCGTTTCTGCTTCAATATTATGGACCAGAACAAACAAGCAAAATTTTAAACAATCGAAATGGTTCAAAATGAAAATTCATTGAAAAGAATAAATTAAAAAAACCAAGCGCTCCAGTCTTGCTCCAACCTGACATATTCCTTTACAGTGAAAAACAGAAATGGCAGATAAAAAAAAAGCAGCATTTTCAAATAACGAAGGAATTGTCAATCAAAGAAATATTCAGTTTGACATACGCTAAAGAAAATCACACGATAAATCAGCTGCTAATATTCATATTTAAATGATCTGCTGAAGAAAGTCCGCGAATTTTCTTTCTTCTTCTTGTGTAGACATAAAGGAGGTGTCTCATTAAACATCCTTATGAGAAATGGGCTCATTAAAGAACACAAGAGGACATTAATAAAGGGCGTTGGAAAGACGTGGCGGCCAGGGATGAGGGGGGGGGGGGGGGTGAGTGAGCCTGGGGCTAGGAAAAAAGCTCGTCATGTCCTTACAAAAATAAAACGACCATCCGAATTCCTCTCTCTCCCCCCCTCTCTCTCTCTCTCATTTCGGCTTTCTTAAGACAATCTGAGCAGCTTTTGTCGTTTTTCAAAATCTTTAATCTGTTTCTCCAGCTTTAATCTCTCTCTCTCTCTCTCTCTCTCTCTCTCTCTCTCTCTCTCTCTCTCTCTCTCTCATTTTACTTTTCTAAAAGATAACCTGAGCAGATATTGTAGTTTTTCAAAATCATTACCTCTGCTTTTCCAGTTGTAATCTCTCTCTCTCTCTCTCCTCTCTCTCTCTCTCTCTCTCATCTCTCTCGTCTCTCTCTCTCTCCTCTCATCATTACTTTTCTGCTTTTCCATTGAATCTCTCTCTCTCTCTCTCTCTCTCTCTCTCTCTCTCTCTCTCTCTCATCATTTTACTTTTCTAAAAGATAATCTGAGCAGCTATTGTAGTTTTTGAAAATCCTCACCTCTGC
>NC_087213.1:10688057-10695557 GCF_015104395.2 Macrobrachium nipponense | reverse complement strand
TTCACACCTGTCTCAGGTGAATACAATGAAACCCCGTTCAAAATAAGAGCATCTACAAGCCAAGAATGTGTTGCTAAATTAAAAGCCTTTTCAGCGATGCTCTCCTTAGGAGAGAGAGAGAGAGAGAGAGAGAGAGAGAGAGAGAATCTCAGGCCACCGAGGTGTTTTGTGACACAACACGAACACAACGATAATGATAATAGTAACGGTAATAAGAGTAAGTAAACCAAAAACAACCGAATAGATGCCATCAATCGTGTTTTATTTTTCTTATTTCACTGGCGTTCCTCCAAAACAGAACCAAAATGCTACTGACACTCAGCACTTTCATCACATATGAATTGAAGACCATACCCTATTACTACTAATAGGATTGCTTGTACCGTTATTATTATCATCATCATTATTATTATTATACCTAAAACTATAGAAAGTCAAGATGATATAGTACCATTCTTTGATGGAGAGAGAGAGAGAGAGAGAGAGAGAGAGAGAGAGAGAGAGATGCAACTGGCACTCAATACTTACTTAAATCACATACAAATTGCACACCAAACACCACTACTACTAATAGGGCATGCACAATTATTATCATTATCATAATTAGACCCCAAACTATAGAACGTGACAATGATATAGTACGATTCTTGGAGGAGGAGGAGGAGGAGGAGGAGGAGGGAGGGAGGAGGAGGAGGAGGAGTGAGGGGCGACGGAGGTAGGGGAGGCATTGGCGTCCCGCCAGCAGGAGGAGGATGTGAAGGGGCGAGAGAGAGAGAGAGAGAGAGAGAGAGAGAGAGAGAGAGAGCGCACCACATGCATTCAATCAAAAGAACTCCTTCAAAGATACTAAGAGAAAATATCACGGCTGATATCCACAGGCCTAAACCACGAGTGAAATCTTAAGATTGAAACCCACGGATTTCCTTTTTCTCGTCCTTTTTTCTCGGACTCGAAGCGACGGAAGGAGAAATTAATGCCCTGAGGGTAGCCTCAACTTCCTCCTCCTTCCCTCTACAGTCCGCAAGTACCAAACGTACAATAAAAGGGGAAACTGACAGAGAAGACTGGCAGGTTGAGGTGGCATTCTTCTGAACGAATACAGCGGCTTGCCTATATATCTGTCTGTCTGTCTTCATAGCTTATAATGCAGCAAGGGGTGACGAGGTGACACTGTATGTCTCCCTGAATATAAAATATGACTTATCCTTCCCATTCATCCCTTCTTTTATTCTGGCTCCCATCTGCCCGCTTAAGATGCAAGTTACATAAGCCTACACTAAGTGGGAAACGACTATTTCTCGAAAAGCCAAAGAAAGAGCCTGTGAAAAAGAGGTTTGCAGAGATTCCAAACAGTTGTGGTATAGTACTTAGTCCCTTTAATTTTGTAAAGGGATCAAATAGAGGTACTTGGAGATATATTCAATTCTTAGTAAAAACTGACAATGAGAGCAGTTCTTCAACTGAAGTCATTTCTTTACCTTCTTTGATTCACATGTATGTTTATACATGTTTATGTGAATAATAGATATGTAAACGTTCATGAATGCATATAATATATATAATATATATAGACGAATCACATCACACACACACCACACACACACCCACCACACACATATATATATATATATATATATATATATATATATAATATATACATATATATATATCTATATATATATATATATATATATATATATATATATATATATAAATATGTGTGTGTGTGTGTGTGTGTATAACTGTGCGTCTGTATATCACCTATCAGTTACAAAACCGTATGTTTGATTAAATCTATCCCCACCAGCATTTTCACGTACAGTATATTCAGTCTGAACCAGTTTTCCGTTCCCTTTGCATAATAATTCCCCTTCCTAAACCAACCTGTGTAAATTTTTCATCAATTTCCCTGCTAACCAAGATTAAGTAGGCAATCTGTTTAACTTACCTCCCAAGAGAGTTTAAATTTTGAGCCAGGAAGCCATTTTTCCTAATTCTCCCTTCTGACCCGCAAAATGCTGCTCTTTATTCTCTCTGCTTTGTTCCTTAACCAAATTTCTTATAAAACTTATCTTGAGTAATTTTATGTATTTTTTGCATTAAATCCCTTATCATCCTGATCTTTAATTCCGCCCTCAAAGATTTTTTTTAACTTATTTCGTATTTCATTAACATCTTCATCATCCCTTAGAATCAAGGCGATATACCATATCCTGAATCTTCATTTTCAATTATGGCATCAATATTCCTTCGTTTTTCATGAGTAAATAAGTGACCGATATAACAATTTCTCATCTACGTCCTTGAATATCGTTACACCTAAACATACCTTCACACTAGGCGAGTGATTTCACTTCACAGTAAACGACCTATGTCATTTCTTACATTGATACCATTCAATGGCTCTTACTTGATTTTTTTCTGAATAACTATCTTTTTCAATTCTCATCTACTTATATCTTACAAACATTATTTGAAATGACAGTGTTCTCTTTCTATTATATATATATATATATATATATATATATATATATATATATATATATATATATATATATATATAGTAAAATGAATGATGCCCTTCCACAAAACAAATAAAGAAGCTCGAGTTATTCAGAATTGATTGTTTAACGTGAATATATTACATAACCGACATCTCATCGCTTACGGTATCTTTCCTCAGGCAACTCATTGTACGCCCTTTATCAGCATGGATAATACTTCTCAATTGTTATTTCTGTAATAGTACATTGAATTTCTGTCACTATACATATAAACGTTATAAAATTGCGATAAGCTTCATTATTACAACTCTCCATTTGTGTACTTGTACACAAAAACAAATATGCTTAGTGTACATACAAATATACATGTGTAGTATAGTGCATATTCAAATACACACAAATCATAATAATCATGTACATATATACCACACATATATATGAACACTTAATTCTGTACTAGAAAATGTAAACTGAATGACCACCCTAATCACGAAAAAAGATTATGTGTTAAACCCTTCTACATGTTTTATTCCTATAAATGAATACAAATTTATCCTAAAAAAATTTTAAGAGGCTAAGAGCGATGTCTACATTCACGTCAACATAACGATTTAGTGAAGCTGAAAAATGTTTAGACCAGCCATAACATTGCACCAGCGACCAATGAATGGTCTTTGAAAGGCCTTGTGCTTGTTAACATTGTTGGGGAGTAGTTAGTTTACACTTGTAAAGTTTACTGATATGTGCAATGTCAGACTGCTTTACTAAGAAGTAACGTTTAAAATACACTTTAAATTTGTACTATAGTAGATTCACATCAACTTGCATTTGATGTCTATGCCCGTCCCTTACGACGTTCCTGATTGGCTGTTGATAAGCCAATCATAGGGCTGAAACTCTCAGTCTCTCGAGAGAGTTCACATAGGCAGGATGTATGTTCCTCCTCTCCTGAGGGATACTTTTGAAAGACGTACCCCTCAGGAGAGGTGGAACATACATCCTGCCCGTGTGAACACTCTCGAGAGACTGAGAGTTTCCAGCCTGTGATTGGCTTATCAAAAAGCCAATCAGGATCGTCGTAAGGGACGGGCCTAGACATCAGATGCACGGTTGATGTGAATCTACCATAGTATACCCATAATGTCAGATATGCCGGTAATAAAAAAAGGGGGTTCGAGATCGAAAGCCACAGTCCATGAGACGTTTCGTAGCGTCCTGCAGCTCTGACGGAGATCTCAAAATTCTGCGCTATTACAAAGGGCCTGAGGTTGGAGGTCACTGATGGAGATCCCCACATTCTCAGCACTTACAAAAGGAACAGAGGTTGGGGGTCGTTACCCATG
Source organism: Macrobrachium nipponense (assembly GCF_015104395.2). Lineage (NCBI taxonomy): Eukaryota > Metazoa > Arthropoda > Malacostraca > Decapoda > Palaemonidae > Macrobrachium > Macrobrachium nipponense. The sequence continues at coordinate 10,691,710 of NC_087213.1, read as the reverse complement.
ACCTATCAATTATCGTTCGTTTGTTTGTTTGTTTGTATGGTGTTTTTACGTTGCATGGAACCAGTGGTTATTCAGCATCGGGACCAACGGCTTTACATGACTTCCGAACCACGTCGACAGTGAAATTCTATCACCAGAAATACTTATCTTTCACACCTCAATGGAACCCCCGAGAACCATCAATTATCGTTGACACACCAAAAAAATAAATACATGGATACCAACTAATGCTTATAAGAGGATATAAGAAATAAAATAAACAAAGACAGGGATAAAACTTGCGACTTGAACTGATATCATTAAGTCGTTGGCTAATAGATTGCATACATTCCGCTAAGAGTGATTGCTTGCGACAGAAGTGAAAAGAGGAAGTGTATTACAAAGAAAAAGCCATATAATCTACAGGCATGCATATTAACTGAGCCTATGTATGGATGAGTCCAATAGACATGAATATATCACAAAAATAAATTTGAAACCAATTTATTTTGCATCGCCATCATTATAAGTAATGTAATGGAAGATCAATAAAAGTACGTCTTTTATATCTCGAAAAGGTGATACAATATTTAATAAATATTAAAAAATAAAGATAAAAACCCAGTAACTCAGAATCACGATCACCATTAAGAACTGAACAGGAAATCAAAAACACGGATTTTCTATAAGGTAAACGTGAAGCCTGAAAAGAACACCAAACGGACACTATTTTTAGCGCTCTTAATGGGGACTCGGGGAGGGAGAGAAGGGGGAGGGCCGGGGGAGGATTAAGGGAGAGGGAGTGGGGATGAGCCTCCAAACTCGGGACTGGCCAAAGGGCGTAAGGTATCACAGAGAGAGAGAGACGGAAAGAGCAGAGGAGCCCAGGGACAGGTTAAGAAGGAGATTAGGTCGTATATGTACAGGGTCTCGGCACACGTTTAGTTTAACTACACAGTAACTGGAAAATTAGGCTCGTTTTTTTTTACGCACAAGCGCGCGCGCACACACAAATAAAAGGAAAAGCATACTGATTTTCCTTCACGTTCTATTCTTAGTTAAGAGAAGCTGAAGGGAAATAGATATAGAAATTTATAAAAAGTCATGTGTGTATTACATTTTACCATTGAAGAAATTTCAAACAAAAATACAACATATCTGACCTTTCTGAAACTCAAATCTCTCTCTCTCTCTCTCTCTCTCTCTCTCTCTCTCTCTCTCTCTCTCTCTCGTACACTGTTTTACTTCAGTTCTGACGCTTATTCACCTATCCTAAATTCGACTTCTCTTCTGTCTCTTCTCTCTCGTCGTGACATTGCACATTGCTTCAATGTGACGTTTATTTGTGTAATCTTAATTCGACGTACTTCCCACCATTCTCTCTCTCTCCTCTCTCTCTCTCTCTCTCTCTCGTGCATTGCACATTGCTTCAATCTGACGTTTATTCGTCTAAGCTTAATTCGACGTACTCTCCACCATTCTCTCTCTCTCGTACACTGCTTCAGTCTGTCGTTTATTCACCTATCCTAAATTCGACCTCTCTCTCTCTCTCTCTCTCATATTCCTTCATCTGACACTTATGCACCCAATCTTAATTCGACCTTCACACAACACCCCCCCCCCCCCGCCATTTCTCTCTCTCTCCCATATATGATTTCAAACTGACGCTTATGCACCTAACCTAAATTCGTCCTTCCCTACCATTTGCCCCCTTCCTCTCTCTCTCTCTCTCTCTCTCTCTCTCAGGAACACGCAACACCGCGTTTTAGGAGACAGGCCACAGCCCCCCACACCCCCTCCTCCCATTCGTCGTACCTGAGCGAGGAGCTCTTCCTCGTTTCCTCCGGCTTGGCTTCCGTCACACGCAAGAAGCTTTATGCTGACATTTGTAACTGGAAAGCGCCAGATCTCACGCGATGCCATTTGCTTCTTTTCTCTTAACAGGTCCGTCTGACCTCCCGCCGGAAGTGTAACACGGGGAGCAACAAGTCATTGATCCGCCTGCTGCTTCTGCTGCTATTTTTTCTTTTATTTGTTGGGCTTCTTTCCTTTATTTTTCATTTGCTTTGCTTGCAAGTGATTACACCTACACGAAGGATGAAGGGTGTCATATCAAGCTTGGATATTAATATTATCTATAATCTTTAGCTTGCTTTTATTTGTTGTGGCTTCGTTCTTTTTTATGTGCTTGCTTTGCTTGCAAGCGGTTACACCTACACGAATGATGAAGGGTGTTATATCAAGCTTGGATATTAATATTATCTATAATCGTTAAGTTTTTTTTTTTGTGGCTTCGTTCTTTTTTTTTATGTGCTTGCTTTGTTTGCAAGCGGTTGCAACTACACGAAGGATGAAGGGTGATATGTCAAGCTTAAATATAAATATTATCCATAATCTTTAGTTTTTTTTTTCAAGGTTATCTGTAAGCTTTAGGTTTTTCTTCTACTCGTTTTTATCTTCTTTTGCTTGATATAACTGTAAGTACGAAAAGGAATATGAAGGGAAATGCTATTCGAACATTTTGTTTTTCTACTTTCTGATGATTATAAACATTAGCAAATTATCAAATAAAACATAAAACTACAAATTAAAAAAATGCTGTTACATAGAAATAGATCGAAAATTTATATGTAATTTGAAATTTACATCCAAATCATAATTTATGCTTACATATCACGTTCAAAAGAAAACAAACATAAGATGGGATCGACCGCTATAATTCATTACAAAGAAAAGACTTCGTTGTGCTAGAATACATTTCATCGAATATGCATTGCTGTATCTGATACCTATACGTCTTTTTGACAAAACGCTCAGGGTATCCTATAAAATATTTAAGAAACAACCAAGTTTCATTCGTCCGCTGATTTTTAACTAAGGCTTTTTCTGTAGGACATTATGAGACGTGTTAACACTTCAGCCCTCTCGTGTTTAACCTCTTCTAGGCCCTTTAGCTGTAATACACATACACACACACACACACACACACACACATAACAGAACACATTTAATCTTGCTAGCCCCCTTCACCTTTTATACATGCATACATATGTATATATTTTATATGGCTAATTCAACATCAGGTTAGGGATGGCAGTGGTTGCCAGAAAAGAATGATATATATATATATTATATATATATATTTATATAATTATATTATATATATATATATATCATTCTTTTCTGGCAACCACTGCCATCCCTAACCTGATGTTAAATTAGTCATATAAGATACATACATATGTAAGCACGTATAAAAGGTGAAGGGGGCTAGCAAGATTAAATGTGTTCTGTTGAATAGGTTAAAAATGGGATAGTAGCTCTCTCGCTCAATATAAAGTTCGGCAACCGTTCGTAACTCCGTCATACCATCTTTGCCATGCCTACTAGGTAGGTTGAGGTTAGGTTTAAGTTAAATCTACATTAAAGTTTATATGGGTGTGAGTAAACATTTCAGGAAAATGCTTCCCGGAGGCATATGCCTCGTAACAGGACCTTCCCTGAAAAACGCGGGACGCCATATCTTAAAAAACTAACCATAGAATCCTTTTGAAGATAACATTATTATGTTTCCCATACCCAAATTACATGCAGTTTTCCTTTATGAACTAACCTAACCTAACCATAGGAGCATGGTAAAAAAAAAACCGGGGCAGGTGCAATACTAGTATACA
>NC_087213.1:10678057-10683057 GCF_015104395.2 Macrobrachium nipponense | reverse complement strand
AAAAGGACCCAGATGAAAACCTCATCATTAAAGAAAAGGACCTAAAAAAAATGGAGGATATAGTAACCCCTGCTACTTACTGTGACACCTAACGAATTTTATTACCGAAAGCAGACGGTAAACTGGTTAAGATCTCAGAGAAATTCTTGGCGTTTTCTTTTCACTAGATTAGGATCCGATTTGAGTTTAACGAGGAAAAATCTAATCACTATTTTCTACAGCAACAGGAACAAAATTCATCTACTAAATTTTATCGGTGCTACTTGACTTGTTCTCTACAAGGAAAAGATATCTACGCCGTGCAAATTTTAAACCACCGTATGGTAAATGTCCAGTAGCTATCGTTTATTAAGATGATTTGTCGACTACACAACATAGTAGAAATGGGTTTGTTTGTTTGTATGGCGTTTTGACGTTGCATGGAACCAGTGGTTATTCAGCAACGGGACCAACGGCTTTGTGTGACTTCCGAACCACGTCGAGAGTGAACTTCTATCACCAGAAATACACATTTCTAACCCCTCAGTGGAATCCCCGAGAATCGAACTCTCGGCCACCGAGGTGGCAGGCCAAGGCGTTACCGATCAAGCCACTGAGGCGCTAATATAGAAATGGGTGTATGTAATACTTTGATACAGAGGGGCTAGTACTCAATACGGCGTCCCAAAAAGCTTCCGCCATGTCTAGTACGAGCACCTCGGAGGTGAACGTGAAAAAATGAACGAGAGGCAGCCAATTTTTCGAAGACCTACACAGTAAAATACAATAACACATGCATAACATGGAGAAAATGTAATTAAAATATTTAAAAAATTTCTATTAAGTATATTCTAGAGATAAACAGTGTAGCTCGCATCAAGGTAGAGTCATGACACATATATAAGTCAAAGTATCACCATTTAATCTTTCTTGAGATCAGAATGAGCGAGACACAGCTGAATGGTCATGAGAAAAGTCCCATCGAGTTTTCAACTGAGAAGCTCCATCTTCTCAAAACTGAATCCTTTACTCATGACACATACGTAGGCATCAGTTCTCTATGACAGCCACAGAGGAATTATACTACAGACCTCATCATTCTTACCAAGTAAAATGGCATAGGAATTGGTCTTAAGTCTTTCTTGATTCATCTATAGACAAAGGATCAATGGCTTATATGAAAACAACCGCCCCACCCACCACCACGTACAAATCCACAGATGTATGTATATGCATACATACATACATACATATATATGCATATATATAAATAAACATATATATAGGTGTATATACACACACACAAACACACGCACACACACACACACACACACACACACACACACATATATATATATATATATATATATATATATATATATATATATTATATATATCTCACACGGGCCATTGATCCTTTGTTACAATTTATAAATATCCCAGAATTCAAGGTAACCCAAACCTGAAAACAACAGCGGAGGGCCATATCATCATATGGCCACCACCAAACAAAGGGACAACTAAAAGTAGCAGCCAAAACCGAGATGACTCAGGAGCCACCACAAGCAGAGGTGGAGGTAGAGGTGGAGGAGAAGGAGGAGGAGGAGGAGGAAGAGGCGCGACTTCGTTAACCTCCCCACTCTCTCTCTCTTTCTCTCGGTGTCCCCGCTAATTCTCTTCGCCCGTTCTGGCTCCTCTTTCAACACTCCAGCGTGATATACCAACGTAAGGGAATCGATAAACCGATGGCGAGGGCTCTTGCGACCTGCTTCGTATTACGCATTTCAGAGCGAGGACTTAACTTACTCTTCCGGCTTTCCCCGGCGCGTAATGGCTGTAATGCTATCCACTTCGAATAATGACTTCCGACTATGTGTTGGTGTGTCTGTGGCTCAAGGGCAGAAGGATCCGCTATTAGACAGGAAGTCTGTGAACTGTCGATGCGTCTATCTTACAGACCTTACAGACCTTACAGCTCGTTCGGGTTTCCCCAGATCCCTCAGTGTGAGGCACCTCTAGTGTCCACCAGAGAATTGCTAATGCATCTTCCGGAATATTGCGCATCTTCTAATATTGGATGGTCTGGGAGGCACTCAAGAGAAATATACACAATGCAGGTATCTGTATTACGCGTACATGCAAAAATGAAAGAATCCGACAAACAAAACGCGAGAGCCATGAATAAGGGCTAATATAAAGAGCTGTAAATATTCAGGATAGAAGGTAATCATCCAAACTAGTCACCTGGACTGTGAAAAAGATCATATAAGGATACATAAACAAGCAACACACAAGTGCTGTCCATTAAACAATCCAACATACTTGCAGGCACCGAGTATTTCAAATATACAACACAAGAAAAAATGTGTTTTCAAAGAAGCGTAGTCAGCTGAATAATCAAGTTATTAGATAAGGAATCACAAAATAAATAAACAAATAGATACAAAACATTACAAAATGCACATATTCAAACAAAGGCGCCTGGAAAGAGATAAAAACCGTATAAGAGAACAAAGCAGATAAACGATTAAACTGTTTATTGAGACACGAACTTTACGAAAATAAAAAGTCGCAAAAGCACAATTTAAACAAACACTGAGAGAGACAAAGAAAGAAAGAGGAAAAACAACAACAAGCGGCTGGAAAGAATCCGAGTTAATATAAAGAATCCACCGCAATGGGAAGCATCCTCCTCCAATTCCGTGGAAAAACAGTAACTGTTGCCCATAAGAGCCTCTAAGTAGACAATTAGGCGGGGAAGGCGCCGCCCGATGCCACCCAGAACGACGGGTAAAAATTCATTCGCTTGTCGGCCGTGTTTAATTGGGATTCTCGGATCACGCCCCAAACGCGGGATTTCGAAAAAGGGCGTCTGCCTGGTATGGCATCTCAAGAAAGGTTTTATTCATTGTATAAGGTCACGTATTCATATACAGGCATTTTAATCTTCTCATCTCAGTCCTTTTCTTGGATTTAATTCGTAGAAACGCCAATGAAGCCCGTTTCATTTTGTTTATACTAATAGTTTCGAAAGCTGAAAAATCATCATTTGTTCTTATTCACATGATCATTATTACAAAATTTGATGACAGTTATTACAGGTATAAGATTTTTTCCTTTTTCAACTGTCTCTACGACCTCGATATGTTCTCAATGAAAGGTACAAAATAATTAGTCAATAGGATATATCATAGCAAATGCATTTAGTACTATACATGTAGAATACATAAAACACACACACAATATATATATATATATATATTAGCAGTGTAGGAATACTGATAGTGATCCCAATTATGTCAAAGCGACTGTTGGACAATAACTTACATGAAAATCATAGAATACAAATAAAAACAAACTGGAAATATATATATATCTATATATATATATAAATATATATATATATATATATATATATATATATATATATATTATATATAAACCGAAGACGCGTCTTGCGTCATCCGGCCATTGTCGATTTTCCAATAATAGGTGACTTTCGTCATCTGGTATCGCCTGACCAATGAGAGATGGAGGTTCTGAAGTTTCTCAGAATACAGGTGGTTCTCATGGCATTTCAGAGTCAGTTTTTTCATACAATGGAAATAAGGTCAACTGAACAAATTCTGTCGAAAATCCTCATTCTCGGTCAGTAGTTCACTTGATAGGATAAATGTAAAAGTTTCATGGAGAGAACTTGCACTTGTTTCAAGTTTGAAATACTAATTGTACTTATACATCCTGCTTTATTTTCGTCCACAAAGTTATTACCAAATAACGCCGACTTGAAGTGAATAGTCTACGAGTTAAAAAAAACAATGAATTTATAAATGAAAGAGAATAAAGAAATTGAGCATGTTAAAAAAATCTCCAATCAAACTGAAAGAAGAATTTCCATATATGCTATTAAAAAAAAAACTTGTAAAATCAGTTAATAAAATAGAACGAGGTATGTTCGAGTCAGTTTAAGTAAAGCTAAGAATTTTATATACAAAAAAAACTTTAGCTTTCAGGAGTTGTCTATTCAATAAAGCGCAACGGGTATTTATGAAAATTTTAAGACAATAATCTACGGATAATGAACTCGAAATTTAGGACTTGCCTTAAAATCTCTCTATTGCAACTGGATGCCATATTTCTATGCAAAACAAAAGTTGTCTCGGTCAAGGCCTCGGAACTGCGTGGCCCCACTTACAGTCTGCCTCGCGCAGCACACTGTATTCGGTTTCCAGTTGAATTGCTCCCTTACTTCCACCTCTCATCCCCTCCCTTTAGTCTCTTCCCACATTGCTATTAACTCCAATTTTCACCTGCCTATTACTGGGGAAACCAGAGGCAAGGAGTGAATGCCAGTGGTTGGTAGAACAGAAATAGTTGCCTTCTCTAGAAAAGAAAGGACTGCAACTGCAGTTCATTAAGAAATATATATAAGAAATATATGCCAATTGTTGTTATATCTATAATGTAATTAGTTTAATTGAATTCATGAATAACTACATTCAGTATTATTTCCTAGACTAGATAGCCTGTAAGCAGAGACCTATAAGAAAAGAAAAAAAAAAAAAACCGTAAAATTGAAAGAGGGTAAAAACAGAATTCTCATGAAAGAGAAAATCTCATGAAACAGAATTCTGGTGACAGACCCTTTCCGGGGAGGGCTTTTCCCTCAGCTGCTGTCCACAACATTCCCATTATCTCGGCCGCAAGCTTTTTCTCACAAACAAACCCGCCAATAACAACGTAAACATCGAAAGTGGCAACTTTCCACGTAGCGTATCGCATATTCTTCATTTTTCTCTCTCTCTCTCTCTTATCTGTTTTGGTTGCACGTTAGGCACCAATTATAGAGCGGCTGTCTGTCCAGCCTGTTTTAATATAGCTCCATGGGAAATATAATTGTATGTTATGTTTTTTTTTCTCTTTTTGTATGTATTGCCCTTGTTATTTTCCTTATACATAAATATGTGTGTGTGTACTATACATATATATATATATATATATAGATTATATATCATATATAT
>NC_087213.1:10660557-10673057 GCF_015104395.2 Macrobrachium nipponense | reverse complement strand
TGAGAAAAGATACAAGAATTTTTTGTTCAACATGTCTATCATGGATAGACAATGTTATTAAATCAAGATTGAATGTACAAATAGTTGAGGATGAAGAAGAAGAGGAAGAAGAAGAAGAAGAAGAAGAAGAAGAGGAAAACGGAAGAGAAGTAAACAAAAATGAAATGACAGAAAAAAATAAGGAAAACAAAGAACAAGATAAAAGTATGGATGCAGAGATACTCATTGATACTACATATGAGGCAATAAAGCAGCATACCTACGAAGAAATAAATTACGATATGACAACAGAAAAGCAAATCCGAAGAGGCTCTACCCAGATCTATACAATGACGGGAAAGAGGAAAATATAGACAAGAAAGACAAAATCTGCAACCTTTTGAAAAGAGGGAATTGCAGATTTGGAGAAAGATGTTACTACAAAACATCCTAAGATATGTCAAAACTATGAAAATATATGGTTAAATGTGCCATACTTAGATGGATATGGGGATGATTGCAGAGATCTGCATCCAAAAATATGTAAAAAACCTAAAGAAGGAAAAGGATGTAAGTTCGACAAAAAATGCAAATATATGCACCCTGTAGCCATGAATCATAATCAAATAAATAACCAACCAAGTAATAAAATCCAAAATAAGAAAGAAACAAATAAAGAGAGAAATCAAGAATATCAGGTAAAAGAGAAAAAGCAAACCACCAATGAGATATGCAGAGGTGTCAGCAAAAATTTCAAAGCATCAGCTCCGAAATTCTACTCAAGAGATAATAACTGTATTTATTATGCAAGAGGATATTGCAGAAACGGAGAAAATTGCAGATTCGACACAAAATGAATATTATGATGAAGGAAGATCAAATATTATGGAAAAGTTGGATTTTTTGTTTTTTTTAATGTCAGAATTTCTGGAAATGAAAAAAAGAACAACATACCAGAACAGAAAGAGACATGGGAAAATCCTTATTCTACCAGTATTAAATGAAGGAGAAAACACGCAAACCATCATAGTGATGAATGCGCAGGGTTTAGTTACGAGTAACTCAAAAAGAAAAATAGAGTACTTAGAAGAACTAACCCAAAAAATGAAAAGAAAATAGATCAATGAATATAAGTGAAACCTGGTATTCCCAAGAGACTGGGAAGGATGATCAAATAAAAGGGGTTCCAAACTTATAGATCAGATAGAAAAAATAGGAATCAAGGAGGAACCGCAATATATGGGAAAGACAAAAAACAAGGAAAAATATATGAGAACTATAGTAACTCAGAATGTGAACTAATAGCGGTAGAATTTGAATCTGAAAAATTGATGAACATAGTAAATATATAGACCTCCTAATACTAAAGAGTTTGACTTAATAATTGAAAAATTGGATGATATATGTAGAAATCACAAGGACTGGACTATTCTCCTATCTGGTGACTTCAACTTTCCTTTCGTAGAATGGAAAGAACGAATAGGAGATTGTGGTTGTACTTATATATAAAAAAGAGAGTAATAGTAGTGCAGAAGATAAGAGGCAATTTGAAAAGCTATTAGATATGCTACTAGAATACAACATTCAACAAATAAATCACCTGCCAACAAAAGAAAGGAAAAATACTTTAGACCTAGTATTTGTGAACGAGATGAATTATGTTAAAGAAATAATAGTTTATAATGCGAATATTTCAGACCATAATGTCATAGAATTAACAGTTCATTCCAAAGCAAGTGAAAATAGAGATAAGCAAGAAATGAAAAAGTGGGAAGGATATGGAAAATACAACTTCTACAGTAACAATATAAAATGGTCAGAAATTAATGAAGAATTAAACAAAGATTGGGATAACATTTTCGTAAGTGATGACATAAGGGTAAATACGGAGATATTATATAAAAATATTGGAGAAAATAGTGGAAAAATATATACCGAAGAAGAAAAGTAAACATCATTCATGCATACCAAGAGACAGAAGGATCTTGTTCCAGAAAATCAGAAAGTGGAAAAAAGGTCTTGCAAAAGAAAAAAATGCATGGAAAGTTATAGAAACTAAAAAGTAAGATAGAAAATGCAGAACAAAAGATTATACAATCAAAAGAAAATGAAAAACGGGACTTGAAGAAAAAACCCTATTAAATATCAAGCAAAACCCCAAGCTATTATACTCATATGCGAAGAAGATGAATAAAAGAAGAATAGAAATAGGCCCTCTGAGAATGAAGGGAGATTAACGAATGAAAAAAAGGAAATTTGCAACATACTGGCAGAACGATATAAGAGAGAATTCACCCCTAGAATAGAAATGAAGATAATGATATAGAAGTAAGGGATGAAAATAGTGAATATTTAGCTGACATAGATATTAATGAAGCTGATATTGTGCAGGCTATTAATGAAATTAAAAATGGAGCTGCTGCAGGGCCTGATGGAATTCCTGCTATTTTGTTAAAGAAAGTAGTTCATTCTATCGCAAAGCCACTTGCAATATTATTAAGACAAAGTGTAGATACAGGCAAGATTTATGAGGAGCACAAATTAGCATATATTACCCCTACTTTCAAAAGTGGATCAAGACTAGAGGCAAGTAATTATAGGCCTGTGAGTCTAACATCACATATTATGAAAGTGTATGAAAGGGTAATGAAGAAAAATATTATGAAACATTTAATAAAAAAATATTTAATTTGTTTAATAAAGGACAACATGGTTTCGTACCCGGAAAAAGTACACAAACCCAACGTGTTAGTCCACCGTGAGAACATATTCAAAAATATGAAAGCGGAAATGACAGATGTGGTTTATTTAGACTTTGCAAAAGCTGTTTGATAAAGTAGACCACTATATTAGCGAAGAAAATTAGAAAAACACAATATCGTGGATAAAGTAGGAAGATGGTTAAAAGAATTTTTACACAACAGAAAACAGATAGTTATTGCAAACGACGAGAAATCGGATGAAGTCAAGGTAATATCCGGTGTGCCGCAAGGTACGGTGTTAGCTGCAATACTGTTTGTTATTTATGATTGAAGACATAGACAATAATGTGAAGGATCGGTAGGTGAGTAGTTTCGCAGATGACAACAAGAATAAGTAGAGAAATTACTTGTGATGAAGATAGGAACGCTCTACAAAGAGACCTTAAGAACAAAGTATATGATTGGGCAGAGGTAAATAGGATGGTATTTAACTCTGATAAATTTGAATCAATAATTATGGAGACAGAGAAAGAAAGCTATATGCATATAAGGGACTAATAATGAGACCATCACAAATAAGGAAGCAGTTAAAGACCTTGGTGTGATGATGAATAGGAACATGTTATGCAATGATCAAATAGCAACTCTGTTGGCAAAATGTAAAGCAAAAATGGGAAGTTGTTACGGCACTTCAAAAAACAAGAAAAAAGCTGAACACATGATTATGCTTTATAAAACATATGTTCGTAGTCCACTTGAATATTGCAATATGATATGGTACCCACACTATCAAAAGGATATTGCACAAATAGAGAGTGTACAAAGGTCCTTTACAGCTAGAATAGAAGAAGTTAAGGACCTAGAATACTGGGAAAGACTACAATTCTTAAAAGTTATATAGTCTAGAAAGGAGAAGAGAAACGCTACATGATAATTCAGGCATGGAAACAGATAGAAGGAATAGCAGAAAATATCATGGAACTAAAAATATCAGAAAGAGCAAGCAGAGGTAGATTAATAGTGCCCAAAACTATACCAGGAAAAATAAGGAAAGCACACAGGACATTAAATCCACTACGCACCAGCATCGATAATGCACGCGTCTATTCAATGCGTTGCCAGCTCATCTGAGGAATATATCAGAGTGAGCGTAGATGTGTTTAAGAATAAGCTCGACAATATCTAAACTGCATCCCAGACCATCCCAACCAAGATTGAAAGATGCAAAAATATACCGGAAGATGTACTAGCAACTCTCTGGTAGACATTAGAGGTGCCTCACACTGAGGGACCTGGTGGCAACCCGAACAAGATGTAAGGTCTGTAAGGTCTCTCTCTCTCTCCTCATCTCTCTCTCTCTCTCTCTCTCATTAGACACACACATTTCCGTGTACTTTGGAGTCCTCACGCAATAACCATTTTTGGGTGCTTCATATGTCCCGTTAATATATCTTACCACAAATATACCTTACCACAATAATTGTGTCTTTTTTCTGTTTGCCTTTATCTCGCGAATTTTCTACCGAATTCGTTTGGGTGTAATTTATCACCATTCAACTGCTATTTTCTATGTCAGTATACCGTCTCTCTCTCTCTCTCTCTCTCTCTCTCTCTCTCTCTCTCTCTCTCTCTCTCTCTCTCTTATTCTTTGCCGCATGTCCATGTGTAGTAATGTTATACCTTACCAGTTATATTCAAACATATTATCTCTCTCTCTCTCTCTCTCTCTCTCTCTCTCTCTCTCTCTCTCTCTCTCTCTTATTCTTTGCCGCATGTCCATGTGCAGTAATGTTATACCAGTTATATTCAAACATATTATCTCTCTCTCTCTCTCTTTCTCTCTCTCTCTCTCTCTCTCTCTCTTATTCCTTGCCGCATGTCCATGTGCAGTAATGTTATACCAGTTATATTCAAACATATTATCTCTCTCTCTCTCTCTTTCTCTCTCTCTCTCTCTCTCTCTCTCTCTTATTCTTTGCCGCATGTCCATGTGCAGTAATGTTATACCATACGTTAAATTCAAACATATTATCTTTCTCTCTCTCTCTCTCTCTCTCTCTCTCTCTCTCTCTCTCTCTCTCTCTCTCTCTCTTATTCTTTGCCGCATGTCCATGTGTAGTAATGTTATACCATACCAGTTATATTCAAACATATTATCTCTCTCTCTCTCTCTCTCTGTCTCTCCTGTAAACTTCGAAGAAAGTTTCTTGATGCTGTAACAAGTCAGCTGTATCAAGAAAATATAGCTTAACGAACAGCATCGTCTCCATAACACAAACTTCCCCTTGATTCCGTAATTATTGCCTTATTTGTTTCCTTCTCTCTCAACTCCTGATCTCCGCCCAGTTGTATTTCACTCGAGTAATTATTTACGTTAACTGAAAGCTCGATATCGTTTCTTTCTCTTTTCCTCGTCTTTTCCTCCTTCTTTCGCATCGTCCGTCAGCTTTATTCTTGGATTGTTCTTCCTTACGTTACCGATTTATTTTCCCCGGAAATTTCTTTACAATTTTCATTGTTTATTCCTGCCTTTCTTTCTCGTATCGCAATATAATGTCTATTTTCGTTAACATTTCTAAACGCGTTCATCTAAGAGAAGACTAAAGCAATATTCTGAAATACAATGAGCTTCCTAAGCATAGCTTATTACATGGATCCTCTCTCTCTCTCTCTCTCTCTCTCTCTCTCTCTCTCTCTCTCTCTTCTCCCTCTCCCCCCACATCCCTGGCCCTCTCATTACCTTTGCAAGCCTTTGTGACAATCATAATTATAGATATCACTCACCATTAGCACTGCTTTCTTTTTTAATATTACCATCTTTTGCCACCGGCACTGCCGTTGGTATTGATGTTTCTTAAATCACTCCCTTGGCAAAATGTGTCTGTATATGATGCAGATTGCGGTTAGCAGAGGCCTATTGACACAGTTGCCATGTTGGCAAAAACCGACAGCAACATTTTCTACGTAAAGAACAACAAAGTCAACAACAATAATAATTTAATAACTACTGAATGTCCAAATCTTGTCCAAAATACTTCCAGAAAATGAAACCTAGTAGTTTTTTCATAAGCTTCAGGGGATATGATCAATTTTGATTTCAGATTAAAGTTCTAGGAGCCAAAGTGAGTTCCGGGCCTGAGTGGTGCATTACTCGGCTCTTGTTTCCTATAGTGTCGTGGATCACTTCTAACCTTCAGCCAACTGGACACCTAGCTATGTATGTATACCAAAGTAAGGGTGTGAAACTAGCAAACTCCCTCTTAAATATATGCCGAGAGACAGGGAATATATATATATATAAATTATCTATAATCTTACTATATATATATATATATAGATATATATATACACCGTTCTAAGATATGGCGGTTACAAGTAACTCAAACAATAGAAGACTGTTGTAGGAGGAAGCACATCTCAGACGGTCCTTAAAATACATTTATTGCAACGTTTCAAAACACGAAGGTTTTATTTTCAAGCTATAAAGACAGAAAACAATAAAATTAACATTAAAAGCGCTAAAATACAAATACAAGACATAATACATTATAAATAAGATAAAACGTAGTGTATATATATATAGATTTAAAATGTGGTTATGTAAATATATTAAATGTTTGTTTAGAATGTTTTTGACAAAAGACGAGGTTTAATAACATGTCTCACAGGGTATCTAATACCTACCACGAATCCTGAATATTGTCGTTATAAAGTCGAGACTGACATAACAATCGAAAACGTATATCAACATGAACTGGTTCCTGGTTTTGAGAAAATTTCCCTAGATGCTTTGACGCAGAGAGAGAGAGAGAGAGAGAGAGAGAGAGAGAGAGAGAGAGAGAGAGAACGCGTGTGTTTGTGCGTGCGTTTGTGTAAGAGTGGTTTGTCACCGCCGTGTTGCACTGACAGACCTTTCCATTGATTTTGACTAACGTGCCGCGATCTGCTGGGTCCTGTTCACCTCGCTCCCAGCGCCAACGGATATCCGTTGCAGGTCGTTCCTTTGGACGATACATCAAAAGAAAAACGTCCGCCTTTGGAACGAACCTCGAAGGGGAAATGGTGCTGTTGACTAATAGTTTTTTTTTTTTTTTTTTTTTTACTCTGCGTATGAAGCATGAATATACTATAATATATACTCATAATGTGTGCATATTATTTTTAACCATCTTCATTGTTCCCTGAACATATCTTTTCTGATCTTACTTTCCTTTGTATGCCAATTCTCTCTTCCGTATTCTCGTGGTCTGTTCATTTCTTGCCCTTACTTGAGTGCTACACTAAATGCTTTATGATTTAGAGTATGACCACACTTGTCACATGATAATGAAACAGACCAGCAATAATACTAATAACAAGAGTAATACGTGACTCAATGAGTTTAATGATAAACATCAAAGAATCTTGTTCATATTGAATTTATATATACTCTGGACAGAAATGGGGGCTGTGTGGGGTGAGGGGGAGGGGGTGTGGGCGGCAGAAGATATTTCTAATAACATCAAAACCTCAGCAAGGAGAAATCGGAGAATAATGATAATAGCAGCATGAGCCACTAAAATGGTAAAGAAATCCACAATGGTGTAAAAGTAAATGTATATTATATATATATATATATATATATATATATATTATATTATATATATATATATATATATATATATCTACTATAAATATTATACATACAATATATATATATATATATATATATATAAATATATATATATATATATATATATATATATATATATATATATATATATATATATATATATATATATATATATAGTGTGTGTGGATTTCTTCACCAATAATAATAATAATAATAATAATAATAATAATAATAATAATAATAATAATAATAATAATAATAATAGTAATGGTGTTTATCCTCCATTCGCTCCTAACTAATGAGCTGAAGCCCAACAGCATAAACTGGTGCTTGAGGGAATAAGCTCTCCTCAAGTCAAGTGTCTAACGTCTAATCCGTCAGCCGGAGCCCACCACGCCAGCCAGCCAGCCACCGGCCTCAAGGGGAACCCTAATCCTGCAATGATCCTTGAGGGTCACTTTGAAGTGTCCCTGAACGCTATCACGTAGGATGGAACAGATTTTTTTAGAAAGGGGCTTTTGACGCGTCCCGCTGCATTTATAGATTTCGTCTTTCTGGTCCCGTAAAGAATCGCCGCTTTCTTTCAGGCTCAAGTCCCGCTCATTTTCTCTGATTCGTCGTCCACTTGGACGGTGGTTCGATCCCATGGGGGTTGACGAAATTATTATCAATTAAAAAATTCCCCTTCGGTACATATATGAAAATATATCATTTGGGAGGTAAAGTGAATTTAGATATTAAAGGACATTTGTAGCTTGAATTGATATATAAATGGATCACGGTTCGATGTGATAATTGATTCTATATATATATATATATATATATAGATATATATATATATATATATATATATATATATATAATATATAATATATAATATAATATAATAATATAATATAATATTTAATGTAATGTAATATATACTTGTAAAAATGATAAGTGATCATTCAGTTATGGACTTCCCTATCAAATTACAATTCTAAAACTTCCTGTCACATCACTCCGAACGAAACTGACAAGCTGTAAGCACCTGAAGTCTATAGGCTGTAATGACTGGTTCCATTCATCCAAAAATGACCTGGAAAGTCTGGAATAAGCACTCTGTATATTTGTTCGTATGATATACCGTCTCATGCCTATGATCTTTCTCTCTCTATTAGCACAGCCTTTGTCAAAAGCATCACTTTTTTATAGCAGTATTTCATAAATCCCTGATAAATGAGTTGTATTATTTATAAAAAAAAATAACAAGTAAAAAATGCGACAAAGCTTCTTCGGCTCAATCGAGTTTGTTGTGCAGCGTATAATGTTGTAAGAACCACGGCCCCTGACACTTTCAGCTACGGCCCGGTGGTGGCTTGTCCTATGGCACTACCAGACGCACGATCATGGATAAATTCAACCTCAAATAAAATCAAACAGACTAAGGCTGAAATTTGGTATGTTTAATGATTGGTGGGTGAATTATCAACACACCAATTTGCAGCCCTCTAGCCTCAGTAGTTTTAAGATCTGAAGGCGGAGAGAAAAGGTGCGGACGGACAAACAACGCCATCTCATAGCTTTCTTTTACAGTAAACTAAAACACAAAGGCTTTCCAAAACCCGGACGGTGTTCCTCTTCGATGTTTCACCTAAACACTGACTAGGAACACCGTCCAGGCCTCTAAAAACCCTTGTTTTCATCTTTATTATATACTATAATCTATCTATGTAATTGTGAACTTTTATTAAACAGCAGTTTTTCACGACATTGTGTGGATGTCTTAGCTACACCTTCATTATAACCACCTTCTTCTTCTCCATCGCCTTGCCCGAGGAGGAAACTAACCCGACTTATTAAATGGAAAAAAAAAAAATCTCGGTGCAAGGCCTTTTTCTCATCATCATTTTCGGAAATTTTTTAACGGAGAGAGAGAGAGAGAGAGAGAGAGAGAGAGAGAGAGAGAGAGAGAATTACATGTATAAATCTATATAATACACACACACAACATACATACATACATACATAATATATATATATATATATATATATATATTAATATATATATATAAATATATATATATATATATTATATATATATATATATATAATATAATATATTATATATATATAAAGCAGAGAGAGATTGAAGAGAGACTGAGAGAGAGAGAGAGAATTACATGTATAAATCTATATAATACACGCACAAACACACACACAGATATATATATAATATATATATATATATATATATATATATATATAGAGAGAGAGAGAGAGAGAGAGAGAGAGAGAGAGAGAGTTTTAATTCTAGAAAAATCGATAACACATGAAAAAATAAGTAGCCGGATCATTCAACAATCTCTCCCGGTTTGGAGCAATTTAAAGATCGACCTTTTCAAAATGTCAGTTCTAATGTTGCAAATCAAAATAATTGACGAAACGCCGATTTTCCATTTTCTGTGGCCTGCCGTTTTCTTTGAGGCTTCCATCGCAAACTATACTAGAAAGTGCAGATTTCAAGTTACAGGAGGACTGGCTTCACTCATCCAATTTTCCGTCGCGGTCGTCCTTCAAATCGAAAAGATTTCTTCGAACGAATGAATCGAAGCAAAGACGAACTCTTCAGCTCGATCAAAATCCGTTCAGTCGCGTTTGATGGTGGACGAATGTACCCACCCATCCCAAAGTAATTCCATAATTAGTTTTACTCATAATTTCGCCTATTACTTTTTAAAATGCCAATGAAGCAGAGAAGTGCAGGTTTCTCTCTCTCTCTCTCTCTCTCTCTCTCTCTCTCTCTCTCTCATAAACATACACACATATTTATATATAAAACTTGGCATGATAAAAAATATATCACATCGATGAAGCTAATAAGAATGAAAGGGACTAGCTAATATAATATGAAATCACAACATTGATAAACATCGCCGGCCAATGTGCGCAAAATTATGTATATTACACACACACATACAGAGAGAGAGAGAGAGAGAGAATATTTACCCAAAGCCACCAACCAAGCCTTGGCTGATATAAACTTTAAAAGAGAGCTCCAAACCTGTCAAACTGGGATTCGATTTCTTCCTCTTCAGGTCACCTGGCTCTCGTTGCCGGTCCCCCTCCCCCTTCCTCCCCTTCCCTCATCCCCCATACCCCCGCTCCCCCTTTCAGCACCCCCCAACCCTTCCTCCCCTTACGTTTCCTAAACTCGAAAAACCTTATTTTTCGCTTACCCAATAACTTGAAATTTTCAAACGCATATATGTTTCCCTGCAGGCAGATGGTTGCCATTCTGTCTCCGTGGTATCCGAAATAAGATATTTTCTGATTTTTTTCTTACTTTTTTAGTCATTTTACCTTTTCTATTTTTGTTTTATGATTTCATTATATTATTTAAACAGAAATATTTTATTTCTTTATTTCAAAATCTTTTTTGCCTCAAGTGGTAGTAGGTTAGATATACGAAACTTGAGTTTTTTGTTGTTCTTTGTTTGTTAGCAGTATCCAAATTACAAACACATGTACATCAAGATTATATATATATATATATATATATATATATATATATATATATATATATATATATATATATATATATATATATATATATATATATATATAAATTTTTTCCATACATTTACGTAAATTCTACTATTTTTTTTTTTTTTACGTTCTATCTCCCTTCCTCGTATCCCCTCGGATATAGAATCAGGATTACTAAACATCTCGCACTGTATCCTGTTTAGGGACATTTCCAGACCTTCCCGAGATTCCACATCCGAATCATTGCAATGCAAAACCTCGACTTGGCCGAGCTGGTAAGATCTGGCCTTTAGCAGAGTCGTTACTCCGAATATTAACGGAATCTTTAATGTGCTCTCGCATACACGCCACTTGGTGTGGAGCGCTTACAGAAGAAGAAGAAGAAGAAGAAGAAGAAGAAGAAGAAGAAGAAGAAGGCACAGGTGGAGGAGAAGAAGAGGAGAAAGGGAAAGAAGAAGAGAAGAAATAGTGGGAGATGAAAAGAGAAAGGAGGTGTTGTTCTTCAAATAGAAATTACTCAAAATAAGTTACGGCAAAAGAAGCTTATTGAGGTTGGAAAAAAAAAGCGAGGCTTGATTAGGAGAATGCTTCGATACAGCATATTTTTCGCTCGGTGGGAAAAAAAATTTTTTTCCAGTCTATTTGCCAATATGATACTTAAAAAATATTTTTCACAGAAAAGGTGAAGAAATCGGATTACGGAAGCAAATTCGATAAAAAAAAAAGGAGGTCAAGCATTGCCATATTGTGAGCAGCTCGAGAGAGAGAGAGAGAGGAGAGAGAGAGAGAGAGAGAGAGAGAGGTGAAAATCGAAAGCTGAACTCGAGGAAAGGAGCCAACAGGGAAGCCCCAGTCACATGACAAAGGCAAAGAGCAAAGCAAAACAGCTTTAAAAGGACGGACATTGACGAAAATGGCGAGGAAGGGACAAGGATTAGCTGAATAACAAGGACGAGAAGAAGATTCAAGAGAATGTGTGTGTGCTATGGAGAATCAGCTAGGTCAGAATGAGAGGGAGGGAGAGAACATTTTTTTTTTTTTAGGTATGAAAACCATAGAAAAAATGGGAAAAAATGCATAACAAATTTTAAGAAAATAAATTGGCGTCCACAACCTTGGGAGAGCTAAAATAACGACGCAGGAAGCAAGAATGGAAGAAGGAAATAAAGATAGAAAGAAATGTTCATATATAAAAAAGGAGCAAAATGAGAACGAAATGAGGTGTGTACTGTTCGCAAACTGAAAATAGAATTAGCGTAGTAATATAAATGTAACGAGAACACAGAGGAGAAAATGAAAAGCATATTCCACAGAAAAAGAGGGAGACAAGGCTACAAGAGAACATCCAGGAGAGGCAGTGAAACTTTGTGAAAAATGTGTAGGTTAAGGAGAAAGAGACGTCCCGTAACAGAAAATACAGAAAATACAGACAGGATAAAAACGAAATAAAATAAATATAAAAAATAAAATTTAAAAGAAGGCAAAAACAAAGACCTCGTGGTACGCTGGGGTTTCCGAGAAGAGGCAAGAAAGAATTGCAACGAACGATTGCCATAAAGTGCCAATCGAACGGCTTTGAGAACATAGCTGCCGTGGTAAATTCCGCCCTAGCCAATCAAAAACGTATTACCCGCCGATAACCGTTAACTAAAGTCACTTAATTACGCCGGCCACAATTC
>NC_087213.1:10633057-10655557 GCF_015104395.2 Macrobrachium nipponense | reverse complement strand
TGGTCATAATGTTTGCCTCATTAAACAAAAGATCCCATTAATATATATATATATATATATATATATATATATATATATATAGTATATATATATATATAATATGTGTGTGTGTGTGTGTGTGTGTGTGGTGTGTGTGTATTAATAAAGGGATCCCCCTTTTTCTTTTAAGTGGCTCATGAATTGTTTGGCATTCCACTAAACACTAAACATGTATATATAAAAAACAAATTAATATAGTAGATATATATATATATAATATATATAATATATGCTTATATATATATATGTATAACTATATATATTATTATATATGTATTATAATATACCTATATATATACATATGTGTATTACTATACATCCATACATTAATCATATAGAATATATACACTGAAAAATTATATGAATGAAAACGAGCAATAGAGTAAGCGAAAGAGCGCACGTGTGTATGTACTACAATAAGTTCAGGTGAATATACATCCACACGTATTTGGATACAGTGCATAAGCCACCGGACAATATTTTCCCGTTCGAAAAGAAATAAAACACGGATAAATATAAACAACCGCAACTATCCGGGCGAGCGTACGCACAATAAAGCAGAGCAGAACCGAACAAATTAACTGTAACGCCGGGCAAAATATTACTCGAATCATAATCCGCTCAGAATATATTTCGTTCAATGCGGCAACCTATGACGCCTGCGGTATGCCTCCCACCCATCCCCCCACCCCCCATTACCCACCTCAGTAACGACGCCCCCGCCCCTTCCCACCCCCCCCCCCCCCCTCTCTTAAACCCCTTCCTCTAACTCAAGTGAATTTATGATACAGCCGCGGCTGGATATGTTCCACTGAACACTTCTGAACTGCATTGAACAGACGCGCTTCGTTCCATCAATAGCAATAGAGAGAAGAGAGATGAGAGAGAGAGAGAGAGAGGAGAGAGAGAGAGAGGTAGCTTTGGGAAACCATGATATATACGGGTATCTTAAAAAATAACATTATTCTATCTCTCTCAGGTCCATACTCTGGCATTTTTTATATATTCAAATTATGATTACCATAAAAAAAAATGTTCGTATAAATATCGTCATAATAAACGAAGCCTATCGTTCTTTTGTTCATATAAAAAAATTGAACAATTACATAATCTATTACTGATCGTAATTTCAGCTATCTTAAGTTTAGAGGCAGATGGCACAGACTCCTGTCAATAAGAATATCTACAAGTCAATATTTTCGCGATCATGGTCAACATTTGTCAGGCATTAGCTTCCATTAGACAGCAAACGTCTCCACTAGAAAGCAAACGTCTCCAATAGAAAGCAAACGTCTCCAATAGAAAGCAAACGTCTATAATAGAAAGCAAACGTCTCCACCAGAAAGCAAACGACTCCACTAGAAAGCAAACGTTTCCACTAGAAAGCAAACGTTTCTTTAGTAAGCTAACGCTCCGCTGGAAAGCAAATGTCTCCACTAGAAAGCAAACGTCTCCAATAGAAAGCAAACGTTTCCATTAGACAGCAAACGTCTCCACCAGAAAGCATACGTCTCCAGACAATCTCTAGTCATACGGTTAAGCAAAGGAGCGTTGACAAACCAAAACATCCAACCAAAATGTCAAATTAGGCTTTTCCTCGAAATTTCCACTTGATTTCGTTGTTTCTGAGCCACGTCCGATGCGACGGGACAGAAACTTTCCACCTTTCCTGAGGTGTTCCTTCCGGTGGGTCCAACAGAGTTCCAAGCCTAAAGATCTCGGCGCAGACTCTGGCAGTGTCACTGATATCGATACCTGCTTCATATCATTAGTTTAGAATGGGAAAAATAATAACACAAAAAATTACGGAAAAAATGGCAGTTCCTCGTTGGACGAGTGGTTTACGTGCTCGCCTAGTGATTCGGTAGTCCCGAATTCGATTCCCCGCTCTGCCAAGAGCGGAATCAGAGGAATTAATTCTGGTGATTAAGAAATTTCTTAATGTAATGTGGTTCGTATTCCACAATAAGTTGTAGGTCTCGTTGCTAGGCAACCAATTGGCTCCTGGTCACGCAAAGATATCTAATCCTTCGGGCCAGCCCTAGGAGAGCTGTTAATCAGCTCAGTTGTCTGGCTAAACTACGATATACTCAAGTCTAAAATGGCAAAAATTATTAAAAATATAAAAATTCACGAAACTACTGAGTAAGTAAAATTGAGAAAAATTCCAGTATTAACATTTACAGGAAGAAAGTTTTGCAAGAAAAAAAATTCGATAATTTTGAAACATGAACGTGCTAGTATTAACAAATACAGGAAAAAATTTGGGAAGAAGAAATTGCTAATAATTTGCTGCCTATGAAATGTTATCTTCTGCCCAAGAAGAAACTGGAAAGCGAAACAAAATGATAAAAAATGGAAAATTGACTCCACTGTGAGAGAGAGAGAGAGAGTGAGAGAGAGAGAGAGAGAATTTAACAATACGGAGGTTTTCAAAGTAGCCCTTATACATATGGCACATTCAGACAATGGTTGAGTAATATCTCCACCCTAATAAGAATATTGCAGAGCTGAAAAGACCATTCTTCTTTTTATCTTTTGTATTTCAGGAGCAAGAAAAACCAAAGAGCGATTTTTCAGTTTTCGCTTTTTTTTTTTACTTTTTTCTTTTTCTTTTTCAACATCAGTTTTTCTTTATTTGTTTAACATCTTTCTTTTTTAATTTCACTGTTTTCTATTTTTTTTATTTCACTTTTTCCTTTCTTTCAATTTCACTATTTATCTTTTTTTTATTATTATTGTTATTTTCCTTAGCTCTCTGTCCTTGAACTGTTGTGCATTTGGCTGTTGAAACCTGATGGAAGGAAATCGCATTTGTCTATTTTATCAATGTTTGTGTTAAGATTCCAGTGTTTCGAAGACGGCTTGCATATCTCTTAATAATAATAATAATAATAATAACCTAATAATAATAATAAATATATGTAGTGCATATATATAATGTGAATTTTTTTG
Source organism: Macrobrachium nipponense (assembly GCF_015104395.2). Classification (NCBI taxonomy): domain Eukaryota; kingdom Metazoa; phylum Arthropoda; class Malacostraca; order Decapoda; family Palaemonidae; genus Macrobrachium; species Macrobrachium nipponense. Next base: position 10,652,563 of record NC_087213.1, on the reverse strand, counting down.
TTTTCCAAATAATAATAATAATAATAATAAAAATAATAAATAATATTAATAATAATAATAATAATAACTACACACTCGGTCAACATCTTAGAAAAAAGCATAATAAACAATAAAAACCGGAAAACAATGACACCTACAGAGAGAGACTATAAAATGTGCTACTAGTTTTCTGAAATCCATGAAAAGCCTGCCATTCACCAGATTAGTAACTGAATAAAAAAATGATGAGCATGAATAATGAAGAAAAAGTCTGAGAGAAAATGAAGTCATGAATCGGCAACAGACAACTGGAGAAATTGGGAACAAAAAATTCAAAAATAAATTTTTTTAACTGAAGTGAAGAGAAAAAAAGGTTGGACAGGAAATAAGTAAAATGAATAACGAGGAAAAAGTGTGAGAGAGAATGAAGTCAGAAATCGGTAATAGACAATTGTAAAAAATCTATTTTTTTTATTAACTGCTATAACGAGGCTTCGCAGCACGTTCATTACAATTGAATTACCGGCCGTAATCAATTCAAATTTCATCTCGCTCTTACGTAACGTCGAATAAATAAGAAGAAAATGAGAACAATGAACCCAACGAATTGTGCTCGATGGCAAAGTTAAATCGGAAGGAAAAGGAGGAAAGATTCTTTGATCATCTTTCTGTTGCACATAAAAAACTATAACAATTGAAGAAAAATCGAATAAAAATCCGGCTTCCTCTCAGGCTTTTATAAAAAGATAAAAAATAATGTAGAAAATGAACAATGAAAGACATTTTTTGACAAATATTTCAAGAAAAATTTAAGAGGAAACAAGAATGTCCTCTCATTTTTCTGAAGTGAAAACTATTTAAAAAAAGGAAGCAGGATGATAAGAAACGATCTCCCCTTTAGTAGCAAAACTTGCTTTTAAAAGAATAAATAAATAAATAAATAAATAAATAAGTAAAATGAATGGTGAAAACGTCTCATTTTATTGTTTAGTCACAAAAATTCATAAAAAAAGAAAAATATGATTTTCTTCCATCAGTTTGTAAACAGCCAAATATGCACAACAGTTCAAGGTAAAAGTTAAAAAAGGTAAAAGGAAAAAGAAAATATAAAAAAACGGAAAACAATGAATTTGAAAAATCAAAAATTGAAATAAAAAATAAATGTGAAAATATAAAAATGTTAGATACAAAAAGAAAAATTGAAATAGAAAATAAAAGTGAAATATAAAAAATGTTAGATACAAACATAAAAAGTGAAATTGAGAGAGAGAAAGAAAAAAAAAACGCGAAATCCAGGCAAGGAGATATAACGGTAAATCTAAGGTAACGGAGTGCAAAAGAAATATGAACTTGGGCAACTTTGTCAGTTTTGGGAGATGCCGGTTACAAGTTGTGGCCGACTTCGACTTCTCTCCCAGATAAACCGGCAAAGGAGCAGGGGGCGGAAAAAAGGAGGGGATATGGAACGGAGGAGCAAAAGGGTTAAGAAGAGTAATCTGAGGGAGGAGTAATGGGTAGAGGGTGGGTGCGTGTGGAGGGGGGGGGGAATTAACGGATGGTGAAACTTCCCGGAAAGGAGGCGAAATGCTAAGAATCATGATGGAAGGGTTTAAGGGACAAGGGTTGAAAATAGCCGCCATATGAAAAGGATGAAATAGTGTGATGGAAAGAAGAGAGAGTCTAAAGAGCAAAGAAAGGAAGGGGTGAAATGGAGGGGAGTCCAGGATGAAGAAGCATAAGGAAAATAAGCATAAGGAAAATAAGCGAAGGGATGAAGAAGCATGACGAAAATGAACAAAGGGTTGAAGAAGCATGACGCGAATGAGTGCAGGGATGAAGAAGCATGACGAAAATGAGCGAAGGTTTGAAGAAGCATAACGAAAATAAACGATGGGATGAAGAAGTATAACGAAAATAAACGAAGAGATGAAGAAGCATGAAGAAAATAAGCGAAGGAATGAAGAAGCATGACGCAAATGAGCGAAGAGTTGAAGAAGCATGAGAAGCATGACGAAAATAAGCGAAAGGTTGAAAGCGTCATGAAATGAGACGGAATGGCAAGAAATAGAAAGTAAACAACGAATACTGAACGAAGCAAAGAGCCAAGACTCGTGAGAGAAATAAACAGAAAGGAATGAAGCAAAGGGCAAAGAAAACGACTGGAAAAGAGGAAAGAGATGAAAAGCGACATAGAAGGAGTCGAGCCCAATGAACAGTGATAAAAATAGCTGGAATAAAGAGAGCACGATTGATTCAGCAGTTTGAAAGAAAGGCTCAAGCAAAACAGAATCCGGATGAAAAGAACAGAAAGAAAAACAAATACACTGAATGGAAAGGACTGCACCTGGAAGAAACATATGATGGAAAGGAACGAAGGAAAAAGCAGAACACATCGAATCAAGAGAAACAAAGTAATCAATAGAAGAGCAAAAAAGAAAATGGGTTAGAAGAAAGCACAGACAGTAAGGACAGTCAGGATGCAAAGGAATGATTGGGAAAGAAACGGGATAAAAAAAGGTGTGAGGAATAAAGCAGGCAAAACTTTCTAAGAGCGATGGAAAACGTAGGAGGGAAAGAATAAACTGAAACACAGTGGACAGATCAGACATGGAAAGAAGAAGATCAAAAGAGAAAAGGAATTATAAACGAAAAAGAGAAAAGATATCGACGCATAGAATGGAATGATAAATTCAGAGAACAAGAAAGATAGATAGTGAGAAAAATGTGTGAACATCGGGAATAACGAATTACAAAACAGAAAATAAAACAAGTGTGATGAACGACATTAGAACAAAAGAGAAAAAGAGAATGATATAAAAAATAAAATCTATCCTAAGAAAATAGACTATCATAAGAGAATGACAATTTAAGAGAAAAGACATTATGAAAATGAAAACAATACAAGAGAGTGAATGGTAGGATAGAGAAAATTGATGAAACTCTGAGAGAGAGAGAGAGAGAGAGAGAGAGAGAGCCATGACGGAAAATGAGGAGGAAATTGGCCGGAAGAGTATGAGTGAAGGAGATGACGTTGTTCAAAGTGATGTCTAAAAAATATGAAACTGGAGACGTCAAAATCCAATTGTAAAAAAAGCGCAAAAAAACGGAAAAAGGATTTTGCGTGGCGTGTATTTATATATAGATATATATATATATATATATATCTATATTTTATATATATATATATATATAATACTATGTGTTGTGTTGTGTTTGTTGTGTGTGTATTAATTATATTTAACATATATATAATATATTATATAATGTAAATATTAATTAATATATTATATATATAAATATATCTATATATATATATGTGTGTGTGTGTATATATATATAACATATATATATATATATATATATATATATATATATATATATATATACGTTATATAATATATATATATATATATATATATATATATATATATATCCCTATATATATATATATTATCGATCATTTGTGTTTGTGTGCATGTATTTATGTTTGTGTGTATGTATACACTGTATATGTGTGTATAACACAGACAGACAAGTACACACATACACATATATATAATATATATATATACATATATATGTATATATATATATATATATCCCATTCCCTGTCACACAGGTCTACTCAACTAACCTTTACTGAATTTTGACAAGAATGCCGATCAAACGGTGCCCATCGATGCCCGAATCTCTTCGTTATTAAGGGACCTTCCAAAATTCGTACCAAAAGTCGGAGGTAAAATGAAACAGAAAGCTATTTCTAAGCAGGTAATGGATGAAAGGATTTTAAGTTGACCCATCACACCTCACCCCTATCCCCACTCAATCCACCTGCCTTCAACCCCCTCCTACCAAACGCCACAAACCCCATAGGGGGCATCTCAAACCCCCAACCCACACCCCTCCAACATCAGCCCAACCTCAATCCGCTCTTTTACCTTCCGGTAAGCTTTTTCCCTCGAGTGAGTTTTGCCTTTTCCAGATCTGTGTGTGTGTGTGTGTGCGTGTATGTGTGTGTGTGTGTGTGTTCATATCTTCGATAAGTTGAGGAATACAGGGTAAAACAAAAAACTTAAAATATTCTTTTTTTACGAAAAACTGCTACTGCATAGAATTTCATTAAAATCTGTTAATCGGAAATTATCATCCAGAACTATCAAATAATATATATAAGCATTCATACATAATAACCCCCACAAAAAATAACACAATATCCCACGGAATACACCTCAATAAAATGAATAATAACAATAAACAATACAGAAATTCAGGAAATAAATTAGATGGTGTAGAACGATAGATGAAGGGAGCGCTATGCCAGCGAGGCCACTGCACAACGGCAGGGCGTCTGAGAGAGTACGATAAGTGAATATGGAGCCTGGTTAGGGTCTCTGAACTCGCACCACTATTCGAGACGATGCAACACTTAATAAATTTTACAGTTTATGGCATAAACGACAGAGACGGGGCCCTTTGACGTGAGGCTAACCCCAATCGACAGCTATTTAGTAACCGAAACGAGCGGAGCTCACCATTTCTACTTACATTCACAGGCTATATAACTATAAAACAATAAATTCATACTATATATAAGCAAAGCTTGCAGAGGATGGCTCTCAAGGAAATGTTAACTTCATCGCTGACGGGCAAAAAGAACAACCACTTTTAGCAAGTCTGGCTACAATTGTGTAAGACCTGTGAACAACAGTACTCCAGGAAGGGTGTAACAAAAGGACTGAGTTAGGAGCATCTACATTCAAATTTAGACTTGTGAACAACGCCTAATTTTCGTCAGCATCTCATGATATGTTTCATGCAGGCTTACAAAAATAGAGAGCTTGGAGCAGAAAGTATTACCAAGTATTATCGAGCCTCATCAACCACTAGGTAAATTATTAATTTAGAAATGCCAATAATCATTACAGAATCGTTCTGACAAATTAATGGCTGGGCTTCAATTTCCCGAATGATAAAAGTATGCACACACTATTATAAAAAAAATATGCGAAAACACATCCCTCCACACACACACACACACACACACACACACACCCTGGGCAATATATACTCACATACATGGGGATTTGAATTGACAAATGCTTTTGCGCCGACGCAGACGCATTTATCATTTGTAATTACCCTTAGATAGCAAGTTATTCCCAGGGTATAGTGAATTCGATATCGAACGGTGGTTGTGGCTTAATATCTTTAAATATACATAGGTCAAGCGTGTGTGTGACAAAATTCTTAATAAACATAAGTGTGTTTGTATCATCCGTTATATCAAACCTAATAGGCACTGGTTCGAATCTTGGCAGGAAAAGTTGCATTTATCATCTAACTAATTACAATACGTTTTGGGCGTAGTTTTTTTTCAGGGGAGAGTGTGCAGTATGTATATAAATCTAATTATGTATATGTTTATATGATATAAATGTAAATATAATTATAAATTATATATATCTATGCATTATTATCGAAACTGCAAAAGCAAAGTAAAAAAACAAAGGCCTAACAGTATGTAGACCCTTCAGGACAACATGCGATCACAAGATCAATACGAGCAAAGCTTATTACAAACTTGATGGCGATAATTGTTCAACTTCCCATCCAATAGCCGGCCACACCTTACTGACAACGCGTAATGAATTAATTACTGCGCACATATAAACGACAATAATTAACAGGTGTAAAAGAATGTCCAAATGATTTATTTACGAAAGGAGTCTACTTTAAATCAAGAGAACATTTAAGCAGATGATAAAAGAGATATACTGGTCAAGAACTTTATATTTTCTCAGAAGAGTGTCTGACTGACAATTATTAAATCAAACAAATGAATATGATCAGAGCCTGTGACACTTGTATGTAGATGGATATAATCTTTAATTCGGTGACTGAAGTATCCCATATTTCCTAGCACTACCCTTTTCCCTGGAGCCGCCATTCACAAGCATTCCATGTTTCTGCACGAGAATGTGTCAGATATATCGATTCCAATAACCGATTTCTCGGAAACCTAGGCTTTTTCCTTATAGCATATAGCCTTTCTCTTGTGAGCGGTGCTGTTAGCTTTATTCTGTATTAGCACCAATCTTTGAATTCCTTGTAGTTTTTATATAACAATTTTGAAACCCTGATGACAACCCACAATCTTCTTTAAATGTTTCCTTTTTTTTTTAATTCCTTCGGGATGGACATCACCTAAATTACTCTCTACCATTTTCACGTCTTATGGGGCCTTGAGTGGACATGGACTTCTGGGTTCCTCGGATTTTGCATCAGCACAAAAGCTTCATCTACAAAGGCCCAGGTAAAGAGGAGGCACTACAAGATGGAAAAAAAAAAAAAGAACCTACAGTCGTCCCTTAATGTAGAAGGTACTTCAGTCACACGGAATTCGCCTCATCTACTTGACAAGCCTCTGTACTCTTCATCTCCAACGGGCCTCATCTGTGTTACTATTCCCCCTTATCGCGCGTAACATAACGTTTGTTTGTTTGTTTGTATGGTGCTTTTACGTTGCATGGAACCAGTGGTTTTTCAGCAACGGGACCAACGGCTTTACGTGACTTCCGAACCACATCGAGAGTGAACTTCTATCACCAGAAATACACATCTCTCACTCCTCAACGGAATGGCCGAGAATCGAACCAGCGACCACCGAGGTGGAACGCTAATACCATACCAACTACGCCGCCGAGGCGCTACCGTAACATAATGGGTCCCGCTACATGGCAAAAGAACCCAAATGATGGGACACTTAACCACTCCTCTCTCACCATTATCATGGTCGGGAAAAAGTCTGTGCCAACTAATCGTGGAGTGGCTTGTTTGAATTAAATTGAATATACGATTTAGGCCAAAGGCCAAGCATTGAGACCTAACTAACCGTGGAGTGGTTTTGAATTGGAGCGAATATAGAATCAATGCCAAAGGCCAAGCACTGGGACCTATGAGGTATTTCAGCGCTGAAAGGGAAATTGACAGTGAAAGGTTTGAAAGGTGTAACAGGAGTGAAACCTCGAAACTGAATTATGAACCAATTGTTAGAAGGGGGTGGAAAGTAAGATGGATGAAAGATTGTTTGAATTGAGAGCGGGACAATTAATCGGAAAAAACGTTCCCGTAGTCGCAGCTGGAGACGTTTCAACTTCGCAATGAAATGTTTTGAGTTGCATTATCCATGTTTTGAGCCGACTTTTCTTTCTTCGGTATGCTTATGAAATTTGTCTTTGCGAACAAAACGCTTAACTGTCACTCTTCTTTCTATTAAATAACAGCAGATACCAAACGCTCGCCTGTAGCCGTAGCCGGAAAAATTTACGTTTCGAAATCAAATGTTTTAAGTTGCATTATTCAACATTTGCGTCTTCTCTCTCTCTCTCTCTCTCTCTTTTTTGTTTGCTTATCAAATTTGCCTCTGACAACGAAACGCTAAGTTTTTGCTCTTGGTTGTCTATTAAACAACATAAGATACCAAACATACCAATAGGTATGCCCTTTCCTCTCCCAAAGGAAAAAACATGAAGGGGATAAACTATAACGCCGTAGTCTACATTAATAATCACGGGATTATTTAAAGTACACACACACACACACACAAAAAAAAAAAAAAAAAAAAGAGGGGACCATTTCACTCCACAGAATAGATGTTGGGAGAGGAGGGACGGAGCTTTGCAGTGAATTTAAACGAAAATACTTTAAGTAATTAGAATCGTTTAAAAAAACACAATTCACAATTAAATCAGCTCGTTCCGACAGTAGGAATATTATAGTAACATATTCTTGTAAAAATTTATTGAAGACAGGTCGCATTGTCCCTTACATGTCCGCTGGAGAATCCGAAGAAGGAGAGAGAGAGAGAGAGAGAGAGAGAGAGAGAGAGAGAGAGAGAGCTCCATTCGGAAATTCCTCCATTCCAAATTAAGCTCCTCATACCTTCATGGCTTTCATTTTTGCCTTAATTCTCTTTCTCTTCCACTCTCCGTCAGGGCGTCCCTACGCCCCCATCCCGCTTTTAATTTCAAAGCCCCCAGATTCCTACTTATTGCAATTTTTGGCGGCGTCTCTCCTTTCTCTACGAGTCTGGAAAAAAAAAAATAGTTGAAAGTATATTTTTTACTCGTGGGGGGAATTAAAATCGGATACTCTTCCCCTGCAGCGTCTTGTCTGTTTAATTTTCACATTTGATCTAGGACAGCCCCCTCCTGTAAGTCAGTCTCTCTGCCTGTCAGTCAGTCAGTCAGTCAGTCAGTCAGTCCTTCATCCTGGCTGACTGTATGCAAGCATTCGACCACTTCATATCCCCTCCTTGGTCCCAGAAATTGTTGGCATACCTTATCCCTTTTGTCTCTCATTCAAAGGTGCGTCTGTTATTTTTCAGGAGAAAAATTTTCCTCCCTGGGTTTTCCGATATTCTACTCTTCCCCCAACACCCCCCCCCCCCCCCCACCAACTTCCTATCTCACTCCTCCTCCATCTCCTCCTCCTCCCCTCTATTCCCCGAACACACCCCCAACCTCTCCATGGAAATTTTCTTCCTATCGGATTTTTCCTCCAAAACTATTTTTTTTTTTTTTTTTTTACTTTTTAAAAGATCGTGCAACGTCCCCAACCCTTGTCAGAAAGTGCACAATGTAGGTCATGCGCGCATTACTTATTCAGTTTCAGTAAATGCATCAAAGGTGGGGCGTAATAATACTTTATCAGAAATCATCCTGTTGTGCATATTTCATTCGATCTCCGTTCCCTGAAAAATATTCCAGGCTCTGTCAACAACCATCATCGGGAAATTAAAACGTCCGCCATGAGAAAATTCTCTACACTACAGAAAGTATTTCCATGGGGAAATACTTGACAATCATTATCAGTTTTCTCTTCCAATCAAGGGGAGAAGTTTGGAAAGGAAAGAGAACTCAGTGCAGTGTCCACAGAGAATGAAAATACATATTCATAATTAAAAAATTCAATTAGTAATTATGAATATCAATGGTAAATTAATGTACATATAAGAATATCACCTTTTAAATTGCTGACTGACATCTTTGCTTATCTCTCGCGCTCGGAAAGTCATGATGTAAAATAGAGAGAGAGAGAGAGAGAGAGATCCAACAATGGAGATATCACGCAAAACTTATATTCAACTTCCGTCGCACCACTCGGATCCCTTGCAAACACTGGAGCGGTGATCATGCAAAAGGCGAGCAGACAAGTCTTCGGAAAATACAGGAAACCCCGGGGGGGGGGGGGGGGGGGGGGAGAGCGAATTCTACACGTTCACTTGAGAAAGTGGTGTGACACGAACGCGCGCGTGCGCACGTTTCTTCGCGCCTCCTGGCATCTTATGGTATCTTGTTGCCAAAGTTTCGTGCCGAGTAGCCGATGTTGGTGGGGAAATTAAGGTCGTTTATTTTTTTTCTTTTGTGTGTGTATGTAAACGTCATATTTACTACTATGCGTGACTTCAATTGTTTTTCAACGATGGCGAGGAAAATGTGTTAGATTTCAAGTAAATGGATAATATGAGCAAAATGCCCAACTGGCTATCAATAAGAAAATTTAATGATTGTCATCGATTAAAATATGAATCATTTTTATTAGGTCAATATATTTACTGCAAAATCCTACGGATAAAAAGTAATTATCTAAATTCGTTGGGTCAAAAGTCAACTTTGAATATAAACGACAATATATATGCATGTAGGACACCGACTTCATGAAGATTGATGAAGTAAACGATCCATACTTATGGAAAACAATCTTCAACGTCATTCGTTCTTATCTGCCAGTTTTTTTTATATATTATTTTTTTATTTACTTATTTATTTATTTATTTACTTATCTATTTTCGTTGTTTACCTCAGTCTTTCTTGCAATTGCAAAACTAGCCTTGGGCTATTTAGGTCCCTCTATGCTTCCTGGGCAAGAAACATTCCTCGGATGGTTTTCGACTTTGCTCAGATAAAAGTCACGGGATTATGCCGACCTATCTCGGAGCTTGTTTACTTTATATTGCGAAAAATATTGAGATTATATTTGTGGCGTTTCGTTTCTCAATTCAGGGACGCTCTGGGACATCTATTTCAAAGATCACATGACATGAAAGACATGAAATTAGAATTGTATGGAAGAGAGGCGCAACTTTTAAAAATGCCCAAAAAAAGGATACTACCTGTTTAAAAGGAACAAAAAAGGACACTACCTATTTAAAAGGAACAAAAAAGGACACTACCTATTTAAAAGGAACAAAAAGGGACACTACCTATTTAAAAGGAACAAAAAAGGACACTACCTATTTAAAAGGAACAAAAAGGGACACTAACTATTTAAAAGGAACAAAAAAGGACACTACCTATTTAAAAGGAACAAAAAAAGGACACTGCACTATTTTAAAAAGGAACAAAAAACGGGACACTAACTATTTAAAAGGAACAAAAAAGGACACTACCTATTTAAAAGGAACAAAAAGGGACACTACCTATTTAAAAGGAACAAAAAGGGACACTAACTATTTAAAAGGAACAAAAAAGGACACTACCTATTTAAAAGGAACAAAAAGGACACTGCCTATTCAAAAGGAATCTTAGTTTAGATAAAGGTGATTCAATTTCAAACTATGATGTATCTGATACAAATTATGGAAATGTGAAAATAAAGAAAACGCTTAGAAACGATCGTTCTTTGCATAGTTTGCGAACTGAATCTCATGTAAAGACTTCAGGATCAAATAGTAAGTTCTTTTTTTTTTCTTTTTTTTTTTTTAAGTAATTTGTATTATTCCTATCTTACAAGCCTGAAGTTCTTTACACCGGGATTTAGCTTGCGAACCTTATGTAAAGAGCGAAGGTTTGCATTCCTGTACGAAATGTAAAACGGCACACAGTCTTTACAAAAGAAATACATAGCTCAAAGAAGTCACCTAAGAGCGGTCCATTATGTTCTCATATTCGCTGCTAATCAAAGACTCTTCAGTTCTCAAAAGCTTCGGAAGGGAAAGATGCTGAGAGGAGGACGGATTAAAATGTAAGAATTCCACGGGGTGAGCACAACATGTTCAAGAAAAGGGCCCTTTTATAATGGGCACAGGCGAGTGGAGGAGAAAAAAAAAATGAAAAAGACGGAGTGCAGAACGTGTACAAAGCGAGCTGAAATCAGATTTCCTGTGGCTTTTTCCCTTGTAATGAAAAGGGTTTTTTTTCTTTCTTTTCTGGAGGAAAGAACGCGAAAGGATTTTTTTTTTAACGGCATACAAAAAATATCGTCCAAAAACATAAAAGGTATGTTTTCCCTAAAGATTTTCACTTCCTGAACGCATTACCCATATCTTCAGTTGCTATTCTTCCCATTAAGATTAAGAACCCCTCCCATTTATCTGACCACGATTCGCTCCTCCTTATGAAACACATGAATCACACCCCACTCACGATACCACGATTCATTCTCCTTGCGGATGTTGAGAAGAACCCTTCCACTTTCTGAGATACGCATCATTCTCCTAGCAAATGTAGAGAATCCAAATGGTAAAAATCATTTCCCCTCCTAAGACCACGATTCAATCTTCTCACAAAGGTCTTGAAAATCTTCCCCCTTTTTTCTAAGACCACAGTTCATTCACCTCACTGAGGTGGGGAATTATCCGTCTCTCTTTCTATGGGCCTGATTCATCTTCCTCGGCAGATTCCACCCGTTTTCTAAGACCGTGGTTCATCCTATTCACCAAGGTCAAAAATTCCTTCCCATTCCTCAGACCACGATTCAGTATGCTCGCAAAGTTCACGGAAAATCCATCCACTTTCGAAAACCTCAAAAAACCACAATTTATTCTCTTCGTGAAAAGAAAGACTAACCACTTTCCCTTCAAAAGCCATGATGCATCCCCCTTACGATGGGAAAGGTGAACCCTTTCCATTTCGCGAACCGAAATTCTGTCCCTCAAGATGGTCAGAAAATAATCCTTTCCATTTCAATGGTCGAGATTAAATATACTCAAGAATCATTCTTCTTTTTTCTAAAAACAATACTTTATTCACTTCATTAAAAAAAGGAAAAAAAAGTCTTCTCCAAGAGATCAGAATTCTTTCCCTCTTGATGACCATGAGTCAGTCTCCTCTAAAAAGGCAAGAAGAATCCTCTTTTATTCAAAGGCCTGGATTAATGAACTGCATGAAGGTCACAGAGAATTCTTCCTCTTCCCAAAGACCAAGATTCACTCTCCTCACGACTTTAAGGAAGTCTATCGCCTTTATAATACCAGGATTAAACTTCTCATGAAAGTCAAGAATCATCCATCCTCTAAGACCAATTCATTTTCCTAAAAAATAATCCCCCCTCTTTCTAAGAGCACAATTCAATCTCCTCACGAAGGTCAGGAAAAGTCTTACCCCTTCCTAAAGGGCCCATACACAGAACGACTGTATGAACGATTGCCTGTATCGTTCGAAAAAACACTGTGTATGTGCTTGTCTGAATGCAAAAGTGGGCGGAGCTTCGTGTCTGGACGATCTCAACGGGAATCCGTCACCATCAAATTTGCTGGCTTGCGACTTATATGTCAAGTCATACACAGGTTGTTCAGTGTATGGGTTTGTCTGCCGATATAAAGCTATCGCGCACGTCTGTTCTAGAGGCTGCCATGTCTTCCTGAGACAATATCTTTGTTAATATTGTCTGAATAGTGTGTGCGTTTGTCGATAACGACAATCGTTCAGTGTATGGGGGCCTTAAGGCAATGCTCCCGTCTCAAAGACGAGACTTTATTCTTCCTTACGAAGACCAGAATTCACTCGCGCCAAGAAGAATCCTTCGCCTATCAAAAACCGTGATTCATCCCACTCACAAAGATAAGAATCAAAGTTTGAATTATCCTTCGCCCTTCAAAGCCTACGATTCAATCTTCTCACGACGTTCAGAAGAATCCTTCGTCTTTTAAGATCCTAATTTAATTTTCCCGCAGGGTCCAGAAAAATGCAAACCATTTTTTTTCCCGGACCATGATTACTATCCCCGCAAGGAAGGACGCTCACACTGGGGGCACACTGCTGAGGGCACCGAGGGTCCTCTGTTACATTGCTGTCTCTGTCTCATTTTAGCCAGTTCCCTTTCATGTCTCTTGCTAACAGCTTTTTTTTTTTTTTTTTTTTTTTTTTTTTACTTTTACCTTATGATTATATCCCTCAGGTGACACTACTGAGTCGACAATTAATGTGACTTAAGCGGTCTCGTCCAACTCATCCGCAATGGGCCTGACATTACAAAATTTACTTTGTTTAAAAAAATATAAACATGACGTCCATCTTTAGGCTTCGTCCCTCGCCAAGTATAAAAAGGGAGATCAAAATAATTTCACTGCTAATACCTTACAGTCATTTATACGAAACGGATGAATCATAGCAGAAAATTGCACCTAAATCTCGGCCCGACAAAGCATATTCTTCCAAATAATAGCACTGGACGGTTATATATATACCTTCAAACACATAGCAGCACTGAAACGCCTCCCTCCCTCCCAAGAAATTCACCCTAAAATATTACGCGCCAATACAAAGCTGATAATACACCGGCTGGGTAACAAACGGTACCTTGCTCAACCGAACCTCGGCAAACCTTCCTTTGTTGACCAACCGCACTTGAACTATTAAGGTAAAAGGTTGGACGATATAGGCCATGGGCTAGTGTGTGTGTGTGTGTGTGTATTTGTGCGTGCGTAGGATGGCATGTGCGTGTTTGTTCTGAGAATATTTCATCAACTTCACCCGACTTTCTCTGAAGGCGGCTAGAAAAGTTAACATTCAGAGACTGGAAAAGTTAACAAACACTTTCTTGTTTGTTTACAGGTGCATGTTTGTTCAAACGGTCTGGAGGACAAGTTCGAGAATATATCTTGTACGTCTAAAAGTGTGTGTGAGCTTAACATTAATTATTAGTTTAAAAGTTCTCCGACCTAATCAAAACCACGCCAACTACACAACTATGCTGCATGATGCGACCTGGAGACGTGCGCGCGCACGTGCGCACGTAATGCCCTTATGCAGGCGTAAAAGGCCGAGTTTGTTAAACTTAAGTGTGTGTGAGGACGTTCGTTCAAGATTAAATCTTTATTCAGTTCTCTGGCGCTCCGGTTCAAATTGCAAGGCGTTCTTTAATCAAAAATTTTTTTTTGTTTTAATACTTTTCCTTTATCTGTTTTTTTCTTTCTCCTTCTTCTTTTACCATCCCTTTGACTCGGGGCCATCATATCCTCACACACAGACTACTCAATTTCTCGGGATCAAATTAAGACGTCTCTTTCAACCGATGAGACTTTTATACAAGTTTTCTTTATCCGAGGGCTTGTCAGCCTCGGAGAGAGAGAGAGAGAGAGAGAGAGAGAGAGAGAGAGAGAGAGAGAATCAATCAGCAAATTAGAAGGAATGAAGCTTAAGGCATAAGCTTTGTATGATTATTTGGCCTAAAACGATTCCTATGTCGTTCTGCAAACAATCACTGTTATAAAGCGCAAATACAAATGAATAAACAGTGTTACTATATATATATATATATATATATATATATATATATATATATATATATACATATATATATAGATATCTAAATATATATATACTATATATATATATATATATATATATATATATATATATATATATATATATATATATATATATATATATATATATATATCATATAAAAGGAGCCCATAAAAACACCAAAATGTAGAGAGAAAAGTACTATATTCAGAGACTGCTGTCTCTCTCTTCAGGTATATGAATGAGAAAAGTTTACAGAAGGTGGTATTTATACCAAGAGATTCGTCCACAAGTAAGCCAATTTAGGTCACCCCCGCTGATAATCTTCCTTTAATCTTCTAAGCGTTGTTGAATGAACACTGCGTCGACGATGTCTGATGTCCAATTCCCTTTTGAGATGTTCATTAACCTGCTTCTCTTTTATTAAGGCCGATTCCATCATTTAGACTCTTGTACCGGCAGTTGCTGCTATAAATTACACGTGACATATTCCAGTTTATTCTATGGTTATGTTCATTTTTTAATGATTGAAAATAGCCGAGTTCTGTTGTCCATACTAACTGACCGTTTGTGTTGTATTAATCTCTGGGGAAGTGATTTACCTGTAAATCCGATGTAAGATTGGTCACAGTCCTGGCATGGGATCTCATATACCCCCGAGTCTTTGGGCGATGTCTTTTGTTGGACGTTAATCAGGGATTTGGCTAAGGTATTTGGGTAGGTAAATGCAAAAGGGTTGGATTTCCCAAGGGTGTGAGTAACTCTCTTAATCGTCTCCAGGTGGGGAATTTTTTATTTTATTGTTGGGTGTGTCTCTGGTCTTGTCTTTAGGGGGTCGGTAGAAAATTACGTTTTTGCTTTTTGAATTGTTTCTCAATTATATGGTCAGGATACTTTAAAGATGAGAGTTGCTTGCGAATTAGTTCAAATTCTTTTCCAGGAAATCTGGGGAACAAATTCGTAAGGCTCTTAAGAATAGGTTGCTAGCTAGACTTATCTTGATAGTATTGTCATGATAGCTAAAGTAGTGAATATATGAAAGTGAGAACGTTGGTTTTCTGTATATGGTAAATTTGTATTCTGTCGTGTCTCTGATTATTAAAACATCAAGAAAAGGAATTTTGTTGTCTGTTTCCCATTCAACTTTAAATTTGATGCTGGGCACTAATGCGTTTAATTTTGAGAGGAATTCATTAAAATTACCCCGCCCGACTTATTATCCCAAAATGTTAGTATGTCATCCACGTATCTCATCCACAGCATGTTTTTGGGTTTTATTGCATTTATTACTGTAGTTTCAAAGTATTCCATGTACAGATTGGCTAATAGGACTTAAAGGACTACCCATACTACACCCGAATTTTTGCTTGTAGAATGATTCCCCGAATGAAAATACGTTATTAGATGCACATAATTCAACTAACTTTATTATTTTGTCAAGTGCCAAAGGGAAATGATCTGAATAGGGGGATAATTTTTCCCTTAAAAACTGAAGAACGTCCTGTACTGGTACTTTTGTGAATAGGGAGTCTACGTCAAGGCTTAAAAGTTTTATGTTGTGAAGTGGTATATGTGCTTCTCTGAATTTGTGACAAAAGTCTTCCGAATGTTTGATGTGACTGGGAGAAAAAGTGCCTAAAAAAGGAGAAAGGAGGCCAGCTAACCATTTAGAAATTTTGTAATTGAAAGCTCCGCGGGGGTTGACCTAAATTGGCTTACTTGTGGACGAATCTCTTGGTTATAAATACCTGACCTTTTCTGTAAACTTTTCTCATTCATATACTGAAGAGAGAGACAGCAGTCCCTCTGAAATATAGTACTTTTCTCTCTACATTTTGGTGTTTTTATGGGCTCTTTTCCTTTTATTAGATGGAATTCTGTTGTTACAGAACACCTTTACCAGTCATTGTCAGCCCATATGGAATTCAACCGCCTTTCCACGATTCTTCACTCACTTCCAGAAGTCAAGCCAGTTTTCCGCAAGTTTGAAAAAGAACTGAACAGACTACACCGGCTGAAAAACCAAAAACACTTTTTGGAAGAATGCCTCAAAGAACAAGTACTTCCAAAAATGTACGGATTCGGGAGATGGACTCTGCAATCAAACCCCTTCCCTCTATCACACAAGATTTTCCTGGAAGAAAGAATCACCAATACGAGAAACGACATCTTCGTGCTACGCAGAGTGATATATGGAACTCAATCTAATCTTCGCCTCCTCACTACGGACCACGTAAATACAGGTATCTGATTTCATTCTGTTCCGACAGTTGCTGCCTATAATAGCGTGACTCATTCCAACAGACTTTTACGCAAGTTAAATAACCACTAATAGATAATAGCGCATGGAATAATCTTGAACAACAAGACAAAGTTTTAACTTATCCAACACCCCCCTTACTGTAAATCAACATTTAGTTTTAAATTTAGGCTTATCCTTGCCCTAATGCCAGACCGCAAAAACAACCTAGACTTCATAGTGGCTTTTGATAAATTCATATCCGACAAAAACTACAGCCGTGAAGAGATATGTTTAAAAGGAGTGTTACTAAATGCTTTAAAACTGACCTTCATAAGAAATATCCTGTTCCCCGTAGATTCATGATAGCCATCCACTTGCTAAAAAAGTTAGATGTTATAATAAGTAGATCCGACAAAGACGGCAAAATCGTTATAATGGACAAAGACTTCTACCTCGACAAAATCAACCAGCTCCTTAGCGACACAAATACTTACGAAAAACTGACGAAAAATCCCCTCCAGAACGTTCCCACAGAATGTTTTCGGAAAGTAAGATTAATTGGCCAAGACAAAAAGAGTATTGAACTATTAGAGAAATTTAAAGTAATTAATCCTAAATTACCCTACTTTATGGTCTTCCCAAAACTCACAAAGACAATCTTCCATTCAGACCCATCGTTTCATGCACCGGAGCTTTCAATTACAAAATTTCTAAATGGTTAGCTGCCTCCTTTCTCCTTTTTTAGGCACTTTTTCTCCCAGTCACATCAAACATTCGGAAGACTTTTGTCACAATTCAGAGAAGCACATATACCACTTCACAACATAAAAACTTTAAGCCTTGACGTAGACTCCCTATTCACAAAAGTACCAGTACAGGACGTTTCTTCAGTTTTTAGGGAAAAAAATTGGGAAAAATTATCCCCCTATTCAGATCATTTCCCTTTGGCACTTGACAAAATAATAAAGTTAGTTGAATTATGTGCATCTAATAACGTATTTTCATTCGGGGGAATCATTCTACAAGCAAAAATTCGGGTGTAGTATGGGTAGTCCTTTAAGTCCTATTTTAGCCGAATCTGTACATGGAATACTTTGAAACTACAGTAATAAATGCAATAAAACCCAAAAAACCATTGCTGTGGATGAGATACGTGGATGACATACTAACATTTTGGGATAATAAGTGGGGTAATGTAATTTTTGAATGAATTCCTCTCAAAATTAACGCATTAGTGCCCAGCATCAAATTTAAAGTTGAATGGAAAACAGACAACAAAATTCCTTTTCTTGATGTTTTAATAATCAGAGACACGACAGAATACAAATTTACCATATACAGAAACCAACGTTCTCACTTTCATATATTCACTACTTTAGCTATCATGACAATACTATCAAGATAAGTCTAGCTAGCAACCTATTCTTAAGAGCCTTACGAATTTGTTCCCCAGATTTCCTGGAAAAAGAATAATTTGAACTAATTCGCAAGCACTCTCATCTTTAAAGTATCCTGACCATATAATTGAGAAAGCAATTCAAAAAGCAAACGTAATTTTCTACCGACCCCCTAAAGACAAGACCAGAGACACACCCAACAATAAAATAAAAATTCCCACCTGGAGACGATTAAGAGAGTTACTCACACCCTTGGGAAATCCAACCCTTTTGCATTTACCTACCCAAATACCTTAGCCAAATCCCTGATTAACGTCCAACAAAAGACATCGCCCAAAGACTCGGGGGTATATGAGATCCCATGCCAGGACTGTGACCAATCTTACATCGGATTTACAGGTAAATCACTTCCCCAGAGATTAATACAACACAAACGGTAGATTAGGTATGGACAACAGAACTCGGCTATTTTCAATCATATAAATGAACATAACCATAGAATAAACTGGAATATGTCACGTGTAATTTATAGCAGCAACTGCCGGTACAAGAGTCAAATGATGGAATCGGCCCTTAATAAAAGAGAAGCAGGTAATGAACATCTCAAAAGGGAATTGGACATCAGACATCGTCGACGCAGTGTTCATTCAACCAACGCTTAAGAAGATTAAAGGAAGATTATCAGCGGGGGTGGTGAACCTAAATTGGCTTACTTGTGGACGAATCTCTGGTTATAAAATACCACCTTTTCTGTAAACTTTTCTCATTCATATACCTGAAGAGAGAGACAGCAGTCTCTGAAATATAGTACTTTTTCTCTCTACATTTTGGTGCTTTTTATGGGCTCCTTTTCTTTTATTAGATGGAATTCTGTTGTTACAGAACACCTTTACCAGTCATATATATATATATATATATATATATATATATATATATATATATATATATATATATATATATATATATATATATATATATATCTATATCTATATCTATATCTAATATAGATATATATATATATATATATATATATATATATATATATATAGATATATAGTATATACTATATATATATATATAGATATATATATATATATATATATATATTATATATATATATATATATATATATATATATATATATATATATATATATATATATATATATATATACTAATAGATATATATATATAGATATAGATAATATATATATATATATATATATATATATATATATATATAGTATATATATATAGAATATCTATATATATATCTATATATATATATAGATATATATATATATATATATCTATTATATATATATATCTATATATATATGATAGATATATATATAATATTA
>NC_087213.1:10623057-10628057 GCF_015104395.2 Macrobrachium nipponense | reverse complement strand
AAGATTCTTGAACACCTGAACGTTTTTCCTCCTGTGTTCACGTTGAACACTGAGGAGGAGGAACACTGCTCAGGCGTCTAAAAGTCTTTTAAAGATAATTGTAGATTTCTGCTTTACGAAAAATAAAAGAAAATAAAACAATTAATAATAATAATTTCTCTCTCGTCCATAACCTTTGAATCTCTGCAATACCTCCTATCTTCCGTGGAGAGAGTTGGCCATAAATGCCCCATTCCATAATAATAATAATAATAATAATAATAATAATAATAATAATAATAATAATAATAATAATAATAATAATAATAATTTCTTCCCATTCCTTAACCTTTCAATCATTACAAATCCTTCTATCTTCTCCCAAGGAGAAAGTTAGCCGTAAAGGTCACATTCTATAATATAATAATATTACATCAATCTCTCTCTCTCTCTCTCTCTCTCTCTCTCTCTCTCTCTCTCTCTCTCTCTCTCTCTATTTCTTCGGCTTTCTTATCTGCTCGTTACGTTTCGACTCAGGGTCTGCTGGCCATCGAACGAGAGAGAGAAAACAAGATTGCTGCATACCTATGTATGACTCATACAGACTATATATAATAATAATAATATAATAATAATTTCATACTATTCCTAACCTTTCATTCTTCCGCTGAACGAGTTAGCGGCAGCAAAGGTCACATTCTAATCACTACGATATGTCAGCTACAACGGATCAGTTGTCGATTCCATCGGCCATTGCACGGGACGACATCTAATTCCGATAATCCGTATGCTTTATGGATTAACTTTTGCATCCGTTAAAATGCTGATTCGTGGATCCATAACAGTGCTTTGTTGTTCAGCTTTAAAGCTGTCAGACTTAGATTCATTTCAATTCTGTTAAGTTTTTTTTTTTTTTAAGGGATCGAGTTTTGCGTTAAATTACCTTTATGGGTTAAGTTTCGATTTCGCTTAAAAATCTGATTTATGGATCATTAGCGAAATCCATTCCCATGCTCACATTTTAATTCAAATTACTTTCATGGATTAACTTTTCATTTGGTTAAATATCAAGTTTTGCGAACCATAATCTAACGGTTATTCTAACCACGGTGTTTTATAGATGACATTTACAAGGATCATACACATCTGTTAAATCTTGCGTCAGCTTTTAAATTCATCCATTCAAGGTTTTGAATTTGAATCGGACAAAGATCCTGATATAAATATCATTCGCCAACTATTAAATCTTTGGGTCATTATTTAGTTCCATGAAATTCTGGCATTTGAATCTCAACAGTCAGACTGATCTGTCAGCTTTCAATTCCACAGATGATCGGTTGTTACACGCCATTCGCTAATTCTGGTCAAAATAATCCAATTTGATCACGGCAAGCATATTCCGCGGAACATTTCAGTATTTTAAACATACTAGTAATTAATGCATACTTTTTATTTTACTTACCATGAGAAAAGGTTCTCATTTTCGACGAATATATAATGATTGTTTGTTTGTATGGTGTTTTTTTACGTTGCATGGAACCAGTGATTATACAGCAACGGGACCAACGGCTCGACGTGACTTCCGAAAAAAAAAAATAAATAGCCGATGCGGAAATGATATCCGAAAGAAAACAAACAGATAAAAGAACCCCACGTCCTAGAGTGAACTTTTATCACCAGAAACACACATCTCTAATTCCTCAGTGGATTGCCCGAGAATCGAACTCGCGGCCACAGAATTTGCAGGCCACGACCATACCGACCACGCCACTGAGGCGCAGCGAATATAGGATGAAAATTTATCCAATTGATTAATCGTACTAGATAATCCCTTCGGTTTTTTTTTACCAGATAATCCATTTTGACTTTTTAAGTCGGCACTTAACCTTGTCTCACAGATGTATTCTAACTTCGTTCATTATAAAAAAAATTGTATACCGTACTTCTTGAAGATAATACGTCAGTCAGAAAGCGTTCGTATCTTGAAGGAGACAATTTGTAGAAATAACAGAAAACCTAAGCATGATGCCCTAACAACACCGGAACTGAAAAAAATAAACTTTCCTAAACAAATATAAATTACTCGTTGGTATTAAGTGTCGTCCTCTTAATACAGTTGAACAGAAATCAGCAGTAGTTCTCTTATAACGAGACGAAGAATGAGAGTCACACATAAAGTAGTAGTATTCTAAGAGCATGGAACCCTTAACAAAATCTTCTATCGGCCATGACATCTTTTCCCTCTTCAGCAAAAGACACCTTACAAAATAACACCGACTGCTACAAGAACAAGCACCTTAAGAATCCAGTTCCCAGTCAGAACCTATTTCTGAAGGCACAAACAATTCAAGAGCACAGACATCTGACAGATCCATTTTTCAGTTATCAAAATACCCAAAGCAAAATCAATGCCTTTCCCGACTTGCTTCCTTTTGCCCTCTGCTTTACAATTCCTCCCTGACCAGAGGTCACCACAAATGATATAACTAAATTACGCGTTCCCTCGTGTCCTGTTCTTTAATGACTTTCTTATTCTGTAACCAACTCGCAAGATTACAACATGAGGGCCAGATTTTTCCTCGCAAAAGTTTGGGGACTTAAGTAAGGACCTCCGCGCAACAAGAAGTTGGCATTCTCTTAAAATCTAATAAGGAGAGAAAACTTCTTCCAAGTTTTTCAAGTCATAAAAACTCGGAATATCTAAATGATTTTCACTTCCCTTCGTGAATACACTGCTCTGATTCTCAAAGGTAGTTTATGGTGTATCCTTATTTTACATACATACATACATACATACACACATTCGCAGACAAATATTTGATATCTATTTATCTGAAGGGGATCTGAGATTTCACACGGACCATCTTTCTTACTTAATAATTCACGCTCAAAAGGTAACATTCACTTAAATTCACAAATAAAATGGACATTTCCAGACTATATGGTTTGCAAGGACTCATTTGCAATCAATAAAAAAATTTCTTTTTATATTACTTCATCAAAGAATGAGTTTGTAAATGCGTTGATTTTGTAAAAATAGGTTCGTTGAGGAGAAAATCATTATTTTCAAGATATTCTGAGGGGATTATTTTTTACAATTAATATTCATCTTCATATAATAATAATAATAATAATAATAATAATAATAATAATAATAATAATAATAATAATAATAATGGAAAATTCAACTACTTGTTTCCGAGAGACTGCTTCTCAGTTTTGTTTTAGAACAAAACTGAAGTTTCATTATTTTGACTCATTTTCCTTTCCAATCTAAAGTCGTTGAAAAATAGAATTCTGACGTCTCTTACTGTGGTAATCTTACTCTATGATGTAACGCTAAACCCTAGCTCCACCCTACACACACACACACACACAACACACACACAACACACACACACACACACACACACACAGACGCACACATACCTACATACACAAACACACAAACAGTGGAGCAAGCAAGAGGCAGCAATAATATTTCTAATATTTTACTGTAAGTGCACAATGATCACAACTCAAGTATTAACGAGAGAGAGAGGAGAGAGAGAGAGAAGAGAGAGAGAGAGAGAGAGAGAGATTGTCCAAAACTAATGGATACAAGAAACGTAAAGGTACTACAGGTAAATAACTCTTGCTTGCAATACAAGCAAACCAATGAAACTGCCCAATCTCATTCCTACTATCGACGATGATCGTGCCGAAACAGAGAGAGAGAGAGAGAGAGAGAGAGAGAGAGAGAGAGAGAGAGAGAGAGAGAGAGGTGGCCTGGAGTAAGTTGGAGAGAGAGAGAGAGAGAGAGGAGAGATGGAGGGAGATGGGGAGGGGACAGTAGTTGGAGCTGAGATCTCGAACGAGGCTCCTATATTTAGCAAGTGGAGGCACTGTGGATAGTGCCATCTCTCTCTCTCTCTCTCTCTCTCTCTCTCTCTCTCTCTCTCCTTAAATGTCACTTAACATTTTCAGCATTCCTTTGCAATAATTCAACGAACCTACTAAGAAACACCATCCGGGGAATACAATTATGTCGCTGTGACATGCTAGACATACCGAGATGAGTTATATGAAAGGACAAGACATTAATGAAAGTCTTCGCGTGTTACTGAGAAGAGGTCGAATCAGGATTCAAGTCATGCAGGAGAAACGCGTCATAATATATAATATAATATTCTCGTTATCATCAGATTTCCGAAAGCTCTCTGTAGAGATTAATTTTCAAATATGTGTACCCAAACAGAACTCTAGAATTGTTTCCCCATTATCATTATTATTAAACTGAAAGACCTTCGTGTACGTTCAGTCCCTTCATACAAAGCGCCTATTACCTTACGAAGAAGGTTCGGTATTAACGAAAAAATGACAAATATGATAAGGTATTTTGTTAGTTCACCTCCGGAACGGAGGAATTTTAAGCACACCTGGGAATTAAGAACATGAACTAACATCTACATACATACTCTCACACGCACACACATACACGCACACGCGCCCGCACACACACACACACACACGTACTCACAGAGAAAGCTTGCCAAGGAAACCGTATTACAGTCAGTTGTCCCACTAAATGTATTTTGCTTCTAATCTCAGCAAATATTTTTTTCCCTCTCTCTCTCTCTCTCTCTCTCTCTCTCTCTCTCTCTCTCTCTCTCTCTCTCTCTCTCTCTCTCTCTCTCATTCTTCAGATTCACAATCAGTAGTCAAGGAAAATCTATCTATTCAGATCAAATAACAGACTATGTGCTGGGATTCCCCTAAAAAAAGTGTATATATATGTGTGTAATATAGATACATATATGTATATATACATACTATTATATATAAAAATATATAATATTAACATATATACCTACATATCTGTATATGATAAATATATTATATATATATATAAATTATTATTTATATATTATATATTAATACATTATTATATAGTATATATATTAATATATATATATATATATATATATATTATTCATATGAAAAAAGACAAATTACTATATAAATAGCAATTAGTGACGCAG
>NC_087213.1:10585557-10615557 GCF_015104395.2 Macrobrachium nipponense | reverse complement strand
GCCCATGAAACTCGTGGCCGCGGCTCATGAAACTCTCATCAGCGGCCCATGAAACTACTCTTAGCCCATGGCCCATGAAACTCTCAGCAGTTGCCCATGAAACTCTCATCAGCGGCCCATGAAACTCTTAGCCGCGGCCCATGAAACTCTCAGCTACGTTCATGTAGTGTCATGTGTTGTTGGAACCTATAGCGGTGGCAGACGCACTATCATGAATAATTTTAACCTTATTTAAAATAAAAAATACTGAAGTTAGAGGGCGATTTTTTTTATATGTTTTATGATCGGAGGGTGGATGATCAACCTACCAATTTGCAGCCCTCTAGCCTCAGTAGCTTTTAAGAAAACTAAAAGGCCATCTAAATAATGTTCTACTAAACGGATGGACTAGATGACTTTCAAGCCGATTATGCCCATCAATAGAGACCATTTACAAATAAACGTTTTATGCCGATCATTGGACGTATGGAATGGAATTGGCATATAAAATTTAGGCCAAAGCCAAGCGCTGGTACCTATGAGGTCACGTACAGTTTGAGAGCTTGAAGGGATATTGAGAGGAAAGGAGGTCTGACAGGTGCTACAGGAGAAAAACCTCAAAGCAGTTGCACTATGAAACAATTGTTAAGGGAACGTGGAAGTTAGATGGAAGACAAATAATATGAACGGAGGTACAGTAAAAGGAATGAAAGGGGTCGCAGCTTGAGGCCGAAGGGACGCAAACAAAGAGCCTTTAAATAATGCCTACAGTACACCGCGTGAGGTGCGCTGATGGCATAAACAACGCCTCCTCCCATCCGGGAAGGCTTATGACACTGAGGAAAAAACTATTTGACATTCAAATAATGTTCTACTGAACGGAAAGGATAACTGCCTTTTAAGCCGATTATGGTTATCATAACACCCCATTTGCTGATAAACATCTTATTCTAATAATTTAACGTCTTATTTCTGATCAAACTGCGTCGTGACTGAAGAAATAAATGATAATTTCCAGCCGTTGTGACTAAAGTAATTGACGAAGGATTTTGAAGCCGATTATACCAATTAAAACAGTCCACTTAATTTTCACGCTGTTGTGATCAACAAAACACATAAGAAATTCCTAAACCGATTATTCGCATTAAAACCGATTATTTATTACGCTGTTGTGATCAATGAATAACATAACCGTTTTATAAGCCTATTAAATGATTAAAACAGCTTACTCGTTCACATTTATATGCAATTAACGATTTGATAGACTTTTGACTTGATTAAACTAATTGCCAAACAACTCACTGAAACACTGGAATTACGCTATGCTCAACAAAGTAACTGAACGATTTTAGCTAATTATTTGTTACGGGAGGCTCTAAGAGCAAGAATCCAAGCTGGCATAACGCCATCTTCATTATGAAAAACAGCAGCTAATTACACTGAGCAGTCAACCAGCGAATATATAATATATATATATATATATATATATATTATATATATATATATATATATATATATTATATATATATATATATATATATATATAATATATATATAAATGTATTATGCTGCAAATGTCCTTTAATATCCAATTCCCTCTACCTCGGAATTAATATATTTTCAAATATGTTAACCGAAAGGGAATTTTTTAGTTGGTAATTTCGCCCCCTCGTGGATTCGAACCAGCGCACAGAGGAGTAATCAGGACGGCCAATATACGTGTGTATATATATATATATATATATATATATATATATATATATATATATATATATATATATGTGTGTGTGTGTGTGTGTGTGTGTGTGTGTGTGTATAAAGGAAGAAAAAACAAGGCCGATAAAGGGAGTGCAGAGCACAAGAGAAGATATTGGATGACATTGCTCAGGTGGATGTGGGGAGTAACAAAATGGACGGGATTGAAAAAAAACGAAACAAAGAACAAAAGGAACTACTTAAGTAGTAGAATTATCAAAGAAGACCCAGGATAGAACAATGCCATGTGATGAGAATGGATGAGACATAATATGTAGGAAGGAGAGTTTGTTTGTATGGTGTTTTTACGTTGCATGGAACCAGTCAGTGGTTATTCGGCAACGGGACCAACGGTTTTACGTGACTTCTGACCACGTCGAGATTCGTGAACGTCTGTCACCAGAAATAAAGATCTCTAACCCCTTAGTGGAATGCACGAGAATCGAGCTCGCAGCCACCGAGGTGGAAGGCCAAGACCATACCGATCACGCCACTGAGGCGCTCGTAGGAACGAGAGTGATGTAGATGGAGGTGGCTGGTGAGAAGGAGAGCGAGAGGATGACCGAAGCGAAGGTGGATGACTGTTGGTTAGAGTAGATTTGAGAGACAAACCATTGTCAGGGGACGGGGTGAATTACCAAGCCAAGGTAGAGGAAAGCTGTCAGATACATATGTATGTATGTATATATGTATACGATATATATATATATATATATATATATATCATATATATATCATATATATATATATATATATATATATATATAGTCCCTACCACATACCTGCTTTAATTGTTGAATCACCCAAATGCCTCTGCATCCACAGAACAAACCATTTATCTAATGCCCTATACCATTTCCTATTCATTCACATTTAATTTTCATTAACCATCCTTTCTCCCAAAACCTAAAACCTACTACTGCTGGAAACCTTCTTTTTTCATTGTTTTCTTGCTCGGTGACTCATGTCTTCCCGTCCTTCCACTGTCCATAACTTTTGTTCCCATATATATATATATATATATATATATATATATATTATATATATATATATATATATATATATATATATATATATATATACACATATATATATATGATATATATATGTGTATATATATCCTACATATATATAATATATATATATATATAATATATATATATATATATATATAATATATATATAATATATATAAGTATATATATATATAATATATATGAAAAAAAAACTCTTATGCTACCTACAGCCTACAATATCATTCAGTGCTCTACCTCCCTGTCTTTCATTTAGGGATATATCCTTACTCTGGAAACAAACGCTGTGTATGCGTGTGTGGTGGTGGGTGTGTGTGCGTGTGGTGTGTGTGGTGTGTGGGGGGGGTGGGTGTGTGTGTGGGTGGGTGTATGTGTGTGTGCGTGTGTATTATGTAAGAAGTACACCCCCTTAAATAACAGTTCCTTCCTGAGGACAGAGCCAAAGGCCTGAAGCACTAAATACATCTTCAAGATATAATAAATAAACAAGACCAATAACCGTCAACCCTCCCCCACCCCCAAAGATTCTTCCTTACCAACATCAATAAAAACGAGAGAGAGAGAGAGAGAGAGAGAGAGAGAGAGAGAGAGAGCTCAAGCGACAGCCTTTCTCCCTTAAAACGAATATTTTATTGACTGATCTTAACCCAAGAACCCCCAAAATACGTTAGATCTGTCAGACGAGGTCTGCACGTCTTGTTTCCCTCTACATTCATAACGCCTTTGCACTGTCAGCACAAAATATATAAGTCGCCCTCTCCCCACCCCTGGATTTCTACAGGCCACCCGGCCCCCCTGCCCCGCCTCTCCCATCCCCAAGTTACAGTCATTTGTCCTTAAGAAAATAATGTGGCAACACCGGGAATAGGCAGACGGCCAATCCAAAAACGTCTATTAGGTGTTACGAAAAAATATGTTATGGGGTCTTTCAAGCCCTTGTATAGAAATATACGTCGCTCTAAAGTGAAAGATTATTCACTTCTTCTTGCTGTACACTAGGGAGGGGTAGGAGGAGGAGGAAGAGGAGGAGGAGGAGGAGGAGGAGGACGAGGAGAGAGAGAGAGAGAGAGAGAAGAGAGAGAGAGAGAGACCGATAAAAGCCACAACAGTACTTTGCCTTGCTTTAGTTCATTTAAAGGGCTTTCTCGTTCACTTTTTCACTTTCCCATTCATTCAGATGTTGAAACTGCATATGAATGAGATCCTGTCTTTGCCAAAAGAGAGTTATGTCATTAAAAACAAACAAATACCTCGAATCACTCAGTCATTCACTTTCCTAGAGATCAAGGATTTATTTGTCTATTCTGTGAGCGAAGCCTGACAGGCAACGTAAACGAATACTGCTCCCTTTAGAGTCGTTAAAAAAAAAAAAAACCCGCCTTCATATCCCGACAAACGTTATAGGAATCAAGGAAAACAAAAGCACTGAAAAATCCTAAGCTTACGCCATAAATTTCCCAGCTTAAGTGATAAATTACTCCATAAAGGCCACTACCAGGTTTCGGTGGTAGATATACGATCCTCTCTGTAGGTACATGCAGTGCTACATAACTCACCTCTAAAACCTTGAATTATTTTTGCCCGACGATACAGCTTTTCTGTTCAATCTGTTCTAAAGCTAAGTTTCTTCCATGGAAGAAATTTAGCTTTAGAAGATAAGTTCAATTTCCATAAAATTGAGCTTATCCATGTGTTTCACAACAAAACACAGTATTAGATTATTTTTAATTGGACCCTCACTCACATTTTCTGTACATAACCAAACCATCTCTGAACGCTTCCTTTCAATTATAGGTATCTTATGCACAGCCCAAACTGGTCATGCAACCACCCGTCTTTCTACTTCATAATCGAGACTTGGTAACCAATCAAGCAACTAATCGTCTTGTTTATTTCCATGACCTGTCAAGTTGAAGTTAATGGGTCATGGAACGAAACCGCTTGGTGTATTGCCTTTTCCAAGACTTGTACCTTAACTATAATAGACTCAAATCACCTTTGCATCTGATGTCTAGGCCTGTCCATCACGACACTCCTGATTGGCTGTCGATAAGCTAATCACAGGGCTGGAAACTCTCCAGAGGGAAACGTCTTTCAAAAGTATCACGCAGGAAATGTGGAACATACATCCTGCCTATGTGAACTCTCTCGTGAGACAGAGTTTCCAGCCCTGTGACTGGCTTATCAACAGCCACTCAGGAGCGTCGTAAGGGACTGGCCTAGACATCAGATGCACGGGTGATGTAAATCTATTATAGTCATACAATCAACCCCACTTTGCCTTTCTTTTGGATTGAAACTTAATTTGCTTTACAACAAACCGTATTATCCCCTCACTTAATCGGAATTTAACGAGTCATGCAAACCAACCGTTATGTTCTCCATGACTCAAAATGTAACCTGCCATTCAAACAATCGTCTTACTTACTTCATGACTTGAAATTTAACCAGCCAAGCAACCAACTGTCCTCTTTCTTCCATGAAATGTAACTTAACCAGTCAAACAAACAACCAATCTTTTATATGACTTGAAACTTGAAGTCACGCAAACAATCGTCTTCCTTACTTCATGACTTCAAATATAACCAGCCATGCAAGCAACTGTCCTCTGTCTCTTCCAAAAAATTGAACTTATCCGGTCATGCAAACAACCAATCTCATGCACATTTATACTAACAGCATTATTACTGTTAGTTAAACAATTTCTTATTTTTGTAACCTTTTGTAACCAAGTCATTCATCTTATTCGTCTCATGGTTTTCATTGGCAATAATATACAAGTGCTTACTGTATGATTTCTCTGACTGAAAAATAACCGTACATCTATAAACATTATATATATATATATATATATATATATATATATATATATATGTGTGTGTGTGTGTGTGTGTGTGTGTGTGTGTGTGTGTAAGCAAGCGTGCATAATATATGCACAAAAAAATCTTTTCTTAACAAATCACGCCCGTTACATCTTAGTCACGCCTCCTCAACCTCCTGGCCCCTTCCCCCCCAGATATTCAGACCCACATTTACTAACCCCCCACCCCCCACACCCCCGCCTCCACGAGGAGGGACCCTGGGCCCAAATGCGTGGCATGGTGTGATAAAGGACAAGAAAACATTCGAAGGGGTGTTTTGCTTGATGTCCAATATACATAGTAAAGGTGATACTGTTTAGGCTGGGCGAATTTCATGGAAGTCATCTCTCCGACGCTTCACGCCTCTATAAACGCCCACATGCAGCCACATCATCATCATTATCATCAGTATCCTCTCTCTCTCTCTCTCTCTCCTCTCTCTCTCTCTCTCTCTCTCATATCATGTCCTTTTGTGTTCTTGCATATATACTGTATATATTCTTTATCTTATGATTCCTTCTCGTGTTTGAATAAGGATATCGCCATTACAACCTCTCTCTCTCTCTCTCTCTCTCTCTCTCTCTCTCCTCTCTCTCTCTCTATCTTCTATCTCTCTCTCCTTCCTCTCTCTCTCTCTCTCTCTCTCTCCTTTGACGTTCTCTCATCCTGATGCATATTATCTCATTCTTACTCCATATCATTTTATTTAGTTTGTGATTCCTACTCGTGTTACTAATTCTCTCTCTCTCTCTCTCTCTCTCTCTCTCTCTCTCTCTCTCTCTCTCTCTCTATTATTTCATTCTTGCTTCTCATATAATTTTGTTTATCCTATAATTCCCTGTCGTGCTATGAATATGGATTGCGCCCTTACAAATTTCTCTCTCTCTCTCTCTCTCTCTCTCTCTCTCTCTCTCTCTCTCGTTTCAATATCTAGCCTTGAAACAGACTACCAACTACATAATGGTAACGATGATGAAGGTCGAAGAAATTGAGAGAGAGTAAAAATAACAGAAATAACATATTATACAGAAAGATTAGGTCAAAATACGAGATAGAAGGCGTAGATATAAATTTATATTTTACAAACAGGAGGTTTTGGCTGCCGTCAATGTACAAAGTACCTCAAATCTATCTATAATTTTAATCAAGAGAAACTAAATTTTACGGGAAAAAATCCTTCTATCTAAAAAGGTCGTCAAGTTAGCTAATTAATGGAATAATAAATAAATAAATAAATAAATGAAAGCTTTTAATTTTTTTAAGCGCGAGGCGGACTTTACAGCAGCGCAAATACTGTCTCTGTAAGTGGATTACTTCCTTCTGTATTCCCTGGTCGTCGGGAGTCCATCCATTGATATTTTAGAACGGAGCCACCACAACCCAAGCGGACAATGCTCCTAAATCATCCAGGAACCACAGAGGGAGCAGAAAGCCGGGTAGGGGGGAAGGAGGAGGAGGGGGAGGAGGAGGAGGAGGAGGGGGAGGAGGAGGAGAGTAGGATAGGACTAGGGGTTGGAGGGTTAGGTTTTGGGGAGGGGAGGGGGTGGGACTGAGGAGTCTGGAGCAAGGCAGCGAGGGTAGGAAGAAGATAAGATGAGGAAATGATAGAACAGTGATAAATGTATGAAAGTGAAGAATGGCGAGACAGTATATCAGTCAGCCAAGACAAGACAGAAAAAATGCAGAAAACTTAGACTTCAAACCAAAATGGAACTTTTAATCAATACTTAACACCTGTATACTTATAAAATAGAAAGAACAACAAACAACAACAACAGAAAGACACCAAAGACAGACAGGAAAGTGGAATGTCAGAAATGACTGATTGCCTTATTTTCTATCAGAATCGAAGGAGACACAATCAAGATAATATTAATTTCCTCTCTCTTTCACCTGTATCACAAAGCTGAGGGTTACTGACCTACATTAATAAAAAGACAAAAATAGCCACGCTAAAGCCGGTAACTGTAATTTGATTTCTGTGGCCATATATCGAACCAACTACGGGTCCCTCATCTCCCCCCAAAATAGGACTAAAAGTACATGTATCTCAATCGTACAAATGCACGTGCGGGCAGTCTACATGCACGCACGAGTACGTGCGCATGTATACAGCATACACGTGAGGTCAATTTACATACATGGCTGCATGTATAAATGTTGAGTGAAGCCTAGTCATTAGTACGCTTCTGTTAACGGAGTTATGAAATTTAACTATCAAACTTCATAAAGACCTTATACACTTACAGTACTACCAAATTTAAAGTATCATGGAATCTTAATAACAACTGTTCTGGAATTTCATGTGTATTTCCATCTTCAACACGTTAGAGATTACTTTTAAAAAAAAATTTTCAACATCAAAGACCATACGGCTCCTTGACATCCTGCCTCTTGTTTTGAAGTAAGAAGCGCTTGATCATTTCACAGCCTTGTGTAGCTGAAAGTTGCTAACTCCTCACTTGGTTGGGCTGAGCCCAGAAGTCCAGGCCAGAAGCCTTACTGCCTTTTATAACCCTGCCATACTTACGGCTGCTTCTGATCAAGAGCCCGTGCTGACATAAGACCAGCTTAATCTAACTGAACAGCAAGTTACTCACAAGGTTTTAAAATCTTCACCTTGTATTTCTATCAACAAAGCTATTTTGGCATCATCGTGAAAAACATCAGTAAACTATTGTATTATTCGGGCATGAATTCGTTTGAGAAATTTATGCTGCTCATGATTTTGCAACTGTCCCTCGTGCTCTTTCTAAATGATAATGTTGATACCGCAATTATTCTTATTCTTTCATGCAGGAAATGATGTTGGTTCTGTTTACTATTTCCACGCAAACAACAATTTTAATTTCTGAATCGCTTATTTTTTTTTTTTTTTATTCAAGAGCAATGTCTGTCTTCAGCTATTATCCTTCAAGTTGTTCAAGTTGCAAACAGCAAGGTGGATTTCACAACCATGCATAAAGTAATTGTGATTTCATAATCATTCTCATTATCCTCTCCGCTAAACTGGCTCTACAAAAGCTCCCTTTCTTCCTTTTAAAGAATAATGGTAATTTCACATGATGAAATACAGTTACAATTACTTACGTTCACGGCATCAATTTAAAGCGAACAATTCACTCGCTATAACAATCTCCAGCTATTATTCTGAATTATTCAGCCACTGTGCATACAAGTAAAATGCCCCCAACCTTAATAATAGAATAATAATAAAAAAAAAAATTCCTTATCTTGACAATAATGTATCGGAACTCTGTTGATAACATATTTAAAGAATATTTCTCTTGTAATTAAAGGGGACAATATTGCTCAACAATGCTGAAAGACCTCTATGACTTTTGCTCTTACGTAAGGAGAACGTATCAATCAGAAATAATACAAGAATTCTATATCTTGACAATTCTGTATGATGACAGAAGAATTCCATGTCTTGAAACCTATTGTAAATGAAATTGTTCGCAAGATAATGAAAGTTTCTTGCGTGACAAAGAAAAGGGTCTTTAGCTGTACGCATAGACAATAAAAAGAAAAAAAAATTTAATTCATGAAAATTACTCACTGTTTTGTTCTTCAGGCTTAATAACAATTACAGCAATCCAACAAAAGAAGAAACGCGGCAAGTTCTTTTTGAAATTCATTTTATTTGTTCAACTAGATTTCAGCAATCAGTCTATCCTTCTTATTTCCTGTTTCCGTAATATCCTATGGTGTAAGATATTGTCTTCGTTATCTTGACCGGTTTTGGGAAAATCGCTGGTATACCATAATTAATCCTATTTACAAAAAGACCATATTTTATGGTGTACCTGACACTGATATTCAGCCGTTCAGATTTACTTAAAATTAATAGGATACATAACGGGTATTTTTTTTACAGAACTCTCAAGAATAAGAAACATCGGAGAAAATTCCAGTTACGGTTATTAATCCGATATTCATTCAAGCAAAGGACAAGGCAAAAATTTTATTTGGTGCTACATTTCCTTGTACATCAAACGCGGCTGTAAACAACAAAAGGAAATTAATAGTAAGGAAAATCATTGAAAGGCTCCACAGATACGTGTAAAAAAAAAAAAAAAAAAAAAAAAAGGTAAAAATGCAACGCCATGCAAGACAGGTGAGCTTCTAACTTGTGGCCCTGCGTTTGTGCGTGCGTATGTGCGTTTGTGTCACGATATCAATCAGGAGGGGAGAAAGGGTGGGGCTGAAACATGTTAATCAATAGCCCTCATGAGGCTACCCAAAAGCCGTCATTCACACACTCCACATACACACACGAAAGCGCTCCACTGCCCATGCACAGTCACGCCTGCATATACTGCAAAGGTCGAACGCACAACTTGGGCACAGTTGTAATCGTTCCTTTGTTGACATATCATGCAACCAGAAAGCACACCTTTTTTTTTTTTATGGACGTCCACCGATGGATGGCATGGTTCCATTGCATTAAGTCAATTTCATTTACTACAGTGACGACACATATCACAACACAAAGACCAGGAAAAAGCCAATGATCTTCTGTGCTTGAGTTTTAGAAAGCTCAAAAGCACAGCTGTGAATGTACGGTATGGTCTATCACATAATGGAATGGAATATAACATCTAGACCATAGGTCAAGTACTAAGACCTATGAGGTCATTCAGCTCCGAAAGGGAAATTGAGAGTAAAAGGCTTTAAAGGTGTAAGCACTTCTTGGTTTAAGAAGACCACTGAGCTGATTAACAGCTCTCCTAGGGCTGGCCCGAACGATTAGCTATTTTTACGCGCCTAGCAACGGGACCTGCATCTTATTGTGGGATCCGAACCACATTACATCGAGAAATGAATTTCTATCACCAGAAATAAATTCCTCTGGTTCCGCGTTGGCCGAGCCGAGAATCGAACTTCAGACCACCGGATTGGTAGCCGAGAGCGAAATCCACTCTTCCAACGGGGAACTTTTTAAAGGTGTAACAGGGAGGGATACCTCGTAGTTGCGATATGAAAAAACTGCTAGCAGAGGGTGGAAAGTACGATGGAAAAAGGGTAATATGAAAGTAGGTACAGTAAAAAGAATAAAAGGGGTTGCAGCTAGGGGTCGAAGGTACGCTGCGAGAAACCTTAAGTAGTACTGCCTGCAGGATCTATAGCATAATGGTGTACCTACAGGATCTAAAGCATAATGGTCTACCTACAGGATCTATAGCATAATGGTCTACCTACAGGATCTATAGCATAAATGGTCTACCTACAGGATCTATAGCATAATGGTCTACCTACAAGATCTACAGCATAATTGTCTACCTACAGGATCTATAGCATAATTGTCTACCTACAGGATCTATAGCATAATGGTCTACCTACAGGATCTATAGCATAATGGTCTACCTACAAGATCTACAGCATAATGGTCTACCTACAGGATCTATAGCATAATGGTCTACCTACAAGATCTACAGCATAATTGTCTACCTACAGGATCTACAGCATAATTGTCTACCTACAGGATCTATAGCATAATGGTCTACCTACAAGATCTACAGCATAATTGTCTACCTACAGGATCTATAGCATAATGGTCTACCTACAAGATCTACAGCATAATTGTCTACCTACAGGATCTATAGCGTAATGGTCTACCTACAAGATCTACAGCATAATTGTCTACCTACAGGATCTATAGCGTAATGGTCTACCTACAAGATCTACAGCATAATTGTCTACCTACAGGATCTATAGCGTAATTGTCTACCTACAGGATCTACAGCATAATTGTCTACCTACAGGATCTATAGCATAATTGTCTACCTACAAGATCTACAGCATAATTGTCTACCTACAGGATCTATAGCATAATTGTCTACCTACAGGATCTACAGCATAATTGTCTACCTACAGGATCTATAGCATAATGGTCTAACTATTTTCCTTAATCAGATTTTGTATATCAAAACAGTCCAAGAACACCCTCTTTAGAACTTCTTTCTTGCACCAGGTCTGCATGGGTGGTCGGCATAGTCCTGTTTCATGGAGGTCGAGTTCTCTCCTTTAGTGAGGCGGCATATCAAAGAACCGCCGAACGCACCACTGTCTTTTGAGTGGTTATTTATTTTAAAGCTGACTACGAGGATTGATAGCATCGTTTTCTAGTACATAATATATAGGTCAAGTTCCCACCTTCAGTGGGGTTTAGACCAAAGAGGCCCCCGAAGCGCATTATCTTTTGTAGGGTTATTTCTTTTAAAGCTGCCTCTGTGGCTGGTTGGTAATACGGTTCTGTTTTACTCTATGGGTCGAGTCCACACCTTTAGTGAGGCTGCTTGACAGAGATGGTTTGAATGTTTGATTACACAAATTCTATTGCATTTGGTTGGGATATAAGATTTAGGATAAACGCTCAGCGCTAGGACTAATGAGGTCATACAACGCTGAAAAGAAAATGGAGAGTAAAGAAAGTTTGAAACAATTGCTAGGAGAGGGTGGAAAGTAAGATGGGAGAAAGAGAATATGAATGGAGGTAACGCAAAAGGAATGAAAGGGGTTGCAAAGATTCTTGGGTAAGCTTACAGTGCGCCGCGAGAGGTGCACTGATTGCACTACCACCCTACGGGGTCTATTGCAATTAGGTCGAGATCACTCTTGAATCAGGCTGTCTGTCACACATTACAATGTCCTCAGTTGTCTAAGAACGTCCATGGATAGTTGGTGCGGCTCCATCTCCCAAGGTAACATTAAAAGAAAACTTTCAAGTGCCTATCTCAAGGCGCCCTTTTTTTTTCTTCTTCGTCTTCTTCCTTTCCAAAGTCCAGGAGTTCAGACATCATTCGAGCTGAACTGTCAAAACTGTGCAAGGAAGTTCTTTCTTATTAGCAATCCGTCACCACTTTTCAGAACAAATCATACTGGTGGCTGTGTGTGTGCGTGAGAGAGAGAGAGAGAGAGAAGAGAGAGAGAGAGAGAGAGAGCGTTTATTTGGCTCTTTTTCGAAATTATTAATTTCTAGAGAGATTATTTGGCTCTTTCTGAAAATGCTTAATTTTCACACACACACACAGAGAGAGAGAGAGAGAGAGAGAGAGAGAGAGAGAGAGAGAGAGCGTTTATTTGGCTCTTTTTCGAAAATTATTAATTTTTAGAGAGAGAGAGTTTATTTGGCTCTTTCTGAAAAGGCTTAATTTTGAAACAGAGAGAGAGAGAGAGAGAGAGAGAGAGAGAGAGAGAGAGAGAGAGAATTTATTTGGCTCTTTTCGAAAATTATCTATTATTTATTAATGAAATATTACTGATAAAACAGGACAGTGTCGCTCAAGGGGGGAGGGGGTAGGGAGAGTTTGGGGAGGGGGAAAAGGGGGGTGTTTTGGGAGGGGTGGGGGGGGGGTGGGGGGTGGGGGGGGGGGGGGGGGTAAAGTGCCCCTACTGTACTCAAGACTCTTAGCCAGAATCTCTTCGACTTTTCATTTAAAAGGCTTTCTAACATTTTTATTCCACCCGTTGTTAAAACCCTCTTTCTAATGCAGCCTTAATAACAGTGTCTTTGCTGTTTTGTAATAGAAAGAAATTAACCAACCATCGGTTGACTACTTTTTAATATAAAGAAATTAACCAAACCTAGGTTAACTACTTTGTAGTATAAAGAAATTAACTAAGCCTAGGATAACGGACTTATGTAAAGAAATTAACCAACCTCGGTTAACTATCTTCAAAAAAATTAACCACCTCAAGTACACAACAAAAGCACTTGTTCCGTCGAATCATTGGTTGAATGAATGATTATATTTTGAAAAGTGGCGTCCCATTCTGAATAAAAAAAAAGTAAAAAATAAATAAATAAATATAAGAAATAGCTTTGCATAAAAGCATGCGCATGCAAAGCTTTACTTATTTTTAATACGGAGGGAAGGGAAGGGAGAGGAAGGAAAGAGAGAGGAAGGGAAGGGAAGGGAAGGGAAAGGAAAGAGAAAGGAAGGGAAAGGAAGCGAAGGGAGAAAAAGGAAAGAGAGAGGAAGGGAAGGGACGGGAGAGGAAGGAAAGAGAGAGGAAGGGAAGGGAAAGAAGAGGCAAGACAAGGGAAGGGAGGGGAAGGCAAGTCTAGGCAAGGCAAGGCAAGGGAGAAGAGGGATAATACGACCCACCTTCCCCCCCGCCCCCACCCCCCTTGACTACAAGTGCCATTCCGCTCGGGCAAATGTCGAGTGAATAATAATAAACGCGGCGATACTCCCAGAGAGCGACAAAGCACAAAATGGTAATTACGCGGCAAGCAAACATTCGTGTCCATGACACTTGAGCAATCACACACGAAACGGCCTCCGCGAAAAGAAAATCTCGCCCAGACTAAGATACGAAAATAGAAGCGAACACGCAATTATGAATAAAGCCGGCTCCTGTCCTCCTGTTTTACGGACAGTAACAGAAGGTTACTTTTATGGTTTAAAAGATACAGGCATATTCCTGTCCGGCTTTCCTCAGCGCCGGTACAGAGGCAGACACAGATGCCCCATTGAGGAAACTAAAGTCACAACAGAACTGGTTATATAGGCGTGGGCGGGCGTCCAAACAGAGGCATAAATACATACATATATTACATTGATCTCTCTTCTCTCTCTCTCTTCTCTCTCTCTCTCTCTCTCTCTCTATCTCTCTCTCTCTCTCTCTCTCTACACACACACACACACACACACACACACGACATTTAAAGCGAACAGTTTACACAACTGACTACCTACACACTAAATCACGAAATTCGTGATAATAGATAATTAAGCAAACACCCTCAAAAATCACGGTAAACAAACGTATAATGATTGCTTTGATATAAAATACGTCAAAATAATATTCATATCGCAAAGTGACTGCAAAAATGATGAAAATTCTTTACAACAATGATCAGAAAGAGAAAAACTTTAAAAAATCAAACTGTACCTATAAACTGCAAAGTATCAAAAAGCATTGTACGGAATGTAAATGGATCCTCACAGAGAGAGAGAGAGGGAGAGAGAGAGAGTTAATTCCACACCCCAGAGTTCTCTCAACTTTAAAGGATGTTCAAGCTCTGGCGTTCCTCCACCCACGCTTCCCTTCACCTCTACGATAAACTCCATGCAGGTTGCAAAGGTACACACACATGCCCGCACGTAGGAGTACTTGCACGGTCAATAGGACTGGGATCTATAAGCAACGCTGTCTCTGTCTCTGTGCATATGTAAATTTATGCTCCCGTATGTTATGCGTCTATGTACTATATATATACATATATATATATATATATATATATATATATATATATATATATATATATATATATATATATATAATATATATATATATAATATATATATATATATATATATATGTAAATATATACTATATATATCATATATATATATATATATATATATATATATATATATATATATATATATATATATATATATATATATATATATATATATATAGAGTGTATTATATATATAATAAGACTTTCTGGTTAAACTGTGAGGGTGGAAGTGACCCTCGTCTCGTGTTATTTCTTTGGAAAACATCCTATTAAAGGAAACGAACAATAATGTATAAATCCTTCTTATTTTTCTTATAATTCTGAAACAAGACAACCCTGTGACGAGGCTATAATATTTAAAATTAAAAGCCACAGCAGTGCTTAAAATATTCATGTACAGGGTTAAAATGATAAGGAGAGACAAAGTACATAAATATTTCCAATACTACTGTGGCTTTTAATTCTCATTATTATTATTATTATTATTATTATTATTATTATTATTATTAATTACCACGACACCTCTGGCGAAAGCAAACGGTGGTGCTTCCGAGAGCAAGGGACCTCTCGCAAATGGCTGTCTATATTCAAAGCTCCTTCATAATACATCAGGAGGCACGAGCCTCTCTCTCTCTCTCTCTCTCTCTCTCTCTCTCTCTCTCTCCTCTCTCGGCTAGTTGTATGTGGACCTAAAGCAATTTCCATGGGACTTCCTGTGCATTATGACAGGGAGAATAACACGGTCCTTCACCGTGTATTTATTGCGACAAGACGATGGGGTTTGAATAGGGCACGTAATCATTTGCCGATTTGGGGGTCTTTCAATAATAATAATAATAATAATAATAATAATAATAATAATAATGAGAGAAACATATCCCCATTTATTTATGGGTCCATGTATTTATAACAAATCTGTACAGAATCATTTCTAAATATAGGTACCCCTAAATGAATGTGATTTGTTTCTCCATTTCAAGGCTCGTACTACTTTGGGTATTTTTTATAATAATATAATAATAAAATAATAATAATAATAATAATAATAATAATAATAATAATAATAATAATAATAATAATAATAATAATAATAATAATAATAA
Organism: Macrobrachium nipponense; assembly: GCF_015104395.2. Lineage (NCBI taxonomy): Eukaryota > Metazoa > Arthropoda > Malacostraca > Decapoda > Palaemonidae > Macrobrachium > Macrobrachium nipponense. The sequence goes on along the minus strand of NC_087213.1, from coordinate 10,599,566 downwards.
AGTGATGGACTCCTAAGGAGGCAGGATGCAACGCGGAACCCACACACTATAAATACCACCCAGTCGAATTCGAGGACTGTGATAGACAAAAAAAAAAAAAAAAAATAATAATAATAATAATAATAATAATAATAATAATAATAATAATAACTAAATAATAATAATAATAATAATAATAATAATAATAATAATAATATTAATGAATCATTACTATCATTACGGTCTTGAAATTATGATAATAAAAATTTTGGTTTTACATTCCTACCATTAAAATACAATTATTATGGCCAAACCATTCTATGTATGGTGGTTGTGTGGCCCCCCAAAAGTTTTAAACTGTAATAATCAAAATAATGGTACTAAACCCTTATCCTTATTCATACAATTACTTCGAGTAAATGGTAATAATGATAATAATGGTATTAAATTATTATCATTATAATACAATTAAATTGGGCAAACTATTGTATGGAGCAAACGTCTTTAGAGTGTAATAAAGATGATAATGGTATTATTATCACTAATTCATTTGTTATGGGTAAAATGTTGTATGGAACAAGTCTTCAAATTGCGATGGCGATAACAATGATAGTAAATTATCTTTATTATTAATAAAATTATTTTAGGAAACAAAAACCATTATATGGAGCAAAAGTATTTAATAATAATAATAATAATAATAATAATAATAATAATAAGAATAATAATAAATAATAATATAATGTTCTAAAGGGTCCACAATAATACAAAGTGTAAAAAGTCCGTGTATAATTTGAAGACTTTACAGAAAGCTTTCGAACCCTTCCCTGGGTTCATCTTCAGTCCAAAAGTCAGCTTTAAGGTGGAACAGAATCTCAAATAATCTAACAAATACATAATGTATTGATAAACGTTAGGTCGAATTATTACGCTGATTCTTACTACTATTCACTTATATATGGAATTCTCTCTTATTCCGTATTTCCTGAATGATTTAACTTCCATATTTTCAAAACATTGGGTTGGCATCACTTGAGAAATCCACAAATTCAATGATCTTGCAGTAACCTGCTATGACTTAGGAAGCCATGCCATGACTGCACGAAATATATATATACATACATATATATATATATATATATATATATATATATATATATATATATATATATATATATATATATATATATATATCATATATCATACATACTATATATTTAGATAAATATATATATACTATATATATATATATATATATATATATATATATATATATATATATATATATATATATATATATTATATATAGTATATATATATATATATATATATATATATCTATCTATATATATACATACATATATATATATATATAGTATATATATATATATATATATATATATAGTATATATATATATATACTATATATATATATATATATATGTGTGTGTGTGTGTGTGTGTGTGTGTGTGTGTGTGTGTGTGTGTGTGTGTGTGGTGGAGAGAGAGAGAGAGAGAGAGAGAGAGAGAGAGAGAGAGAGAGAATCGACACAAACAACTGTAAATTAAACTGAATAAAAAGTAAGGCGTTACCGGAACCTAAGACAATTCGTAGCGCTCTGGTCCAAGAGGCAGTGGAAAGTAATTAAACACATCCACTGGTGACGATTTGAGTGAGAATGAGGGAAGGTGTTAATGAGAACGACGTAATTCATGAATACAGGCTGCTGAATTAATGGTAATAAAATTAACAAAAGATGTGAACGCATCAAAAGAGTCGTCTGGGGTGTGTCATAACAGGACTCATTCGTAGTCAGCATTAACGTTATAGAGCTCTTCAAAGTTTTAACCCTTCAATGCTTTTACAAGGAAAACCTCTCTCTCTCTCTCTCTCTCTCTCTCTTTGAAAGCCGAGCACCCTTAGATGTCATCAACAACACTATCACCTTAATATAATTAACCATTACTGTTTCCATCTCCACAATCTGTCCTTCCAGTCTCTTATTAGTCTGATTTCCGACACCATCCAACCGCCCCCCCCCCTCCCCCCTCCCCCCGCCCCTTACCCGCGGCTTCCACTCCCCGTCTCCAAGAACAGCAGCAGCAATTCTTTGTCCCTGATTTCCCCTTCTTTTCGTCTTTTTCCTCTCTGGTCTCCCAGCCAACTCCCCTCAACTCCCCTCACTTCCTCCCGAAAGATAATGAAATCAAACGCATCCCCTGTTGACGTCGGAAGATGATGAGTTGGGGGAGGGTAGGAGGTGGGAAGGGGGGATGATGAGGGGGAAAGGAAGGAGACAGACCTACATCCTTGAGGCTTTCACTCAACAGCCTCATTCACCCTCAACCCCCCACCCTCCCACCCACTACACTACCCCATTAAACGCTTCTTCACACCCTTCCTCTGCTCTGCTCTGCTCTTCTCTCTCTCTCTCTCTCTCTCTCTCGTCCTCTTGCTAAAGGAAGCCCTACCAGCTTCAATCAATGCCGCGGTACCGATATGAGCCGTGTCTGACGACGATATATTAAAGAAGCTCTTCTTCCCTAGTTCCTTTCACACGTCATTCCATAGGCAAACGAAGATTCCATGGGCATACATAATTCCATAGACATACAAAATTCCTTGGGCATACGTATAGATTCCCAACTACACATAAGACTCAAGAGATAAGCGATTTCGTACACCGAAAGTCATACTTGTCCCAAATGAATCAAAACGAAGCTCGTTTCCAGATTTACTTCCGTGATGAAGCAAGACCTCCTCCCATAGGACTTCGTCATCTGAGGACTGGGAACCCTGATTTGAAGTATAGGTATATATTTCTATTTTTATTATTATTATTATTATTATTATTATTATTATTATTATTATTATTATTATTATTATTGCTTTCATGGCTTAAACGGAAATATTACCTTTCCCCCGTGAAACAGATGCACGGAAATGCGCGAGCGCAGACACACACGTACCTAGATCATAATATGACATGGCCAGGCTTAGCCCCGACAATATTTTTGGAAGACACGGCTTTAATTCGCCAAATAGTAACTATCAAGCCGAGTGTCTAACAGTTCGCTTGGATCTCGAAGAGAGAGAGAGAGAGAGAGAGAGAGAGAGAGAGAGAGAGCAAACAAGCCAAACCCGGAGAAGTCTACGGGGATTATCGCCAAAGAAAAGGTAACCTCTCAAAATAGGGTTAAAAAACAAAAGAATTTTGTGGGTCGTTTACAGTAGCGTATACAACTAAAGACAGGTAAGAAATTTGAGTAAATAAAGTAAACACACACATATGATTAATATATATATATATATCTATAATAATATTATATATATATATATATAATATATAAATATATATATTATATATATACTATATATATATATATATAAGATATATTATATTATATAATTATTATTATAAATATAATACGTCGTATATCTTAGTTGGAGCCACCAAAGGTTTTCTTTAAAATTAAACGACAGAGTGACCAAGTACTTTCGGTGTTATACACAATATTCCGGGCACAAAGATGTATGAAGAATTGGAAAGTACTTGGCATTCTGCAGTTTTCCTTTTAAATATTTCTTGTAGCTTCCTGCTAGTAATTAAATGATGATATTTATGCATAGACATACACAAATATCAACATAATATATATATATATATTATATTATATATATATTATATATATATATATACATATATAATAATTAATATAGTTTATTTTATCTTTATATATATATATATATATATCTTACATATTATATATATTGTATGTATATCTGATGTATGTGTGTTTTGTGTGTGTGTGCATTGCAAGCGCATATACACGTTTAAAGAATTGAAACCGATATGAATAAGTATAGACGAAAGTAAAACCAAATGGTCGTAAGAAAATTCTTTCAGTATTCTTATGGGATCTTACTGTCACAAAATCCTTTCTTCTCCCTCCTTCCTCCCCCAACCCCCCACAAAAAAAAAAAAAAAACCCACACGCCAGCCCCCCACCCCTCCCCGACTCTGCTTCCCATGAGACGACATCTTCCTTGAAGGAGAGACGGCCAAATCTTGAGCAGGCAATGAAAGACCAAACATTTATTCTACGACCTATTCAAAAACCGGGTCACATCACCTCGAATCAATTCCCTTCTGACAGACGATGACGTGAGAACATGTGTTGAGGGGAGAGGGGGGAGGTGGTGTGAGGGGGAGAGGAGGGAGGGAGGGAGAGGGAGGGAGGGCAGGGAGTGAATGAGGAAGGTGATGGTAAAATGAGTGTAGGAGGGGATGAAAGTTGGGCCAGTAGACATTGGGGAGGGTAACTGATAACATTATACGTGATTCTCTCTCTCTCTCTCTCTCTCTCGTCTCTCTCAATATAAAGGGGCTATATATATATATATATGATATATATATATATCTCTCTCTCCTCTCTCTCTCTCTCTCTTATATATATATATATATTATCCTCCTTCCCCGTCTTCTTAACGAGAAAGACAAATGGAATAATGCAATAAGCTAAATCTCTCTCTCTCTCTCTCTCTCTCTTCTCTCTCTCTCTCCTCTCTCTCTCTATCTACTTATTACACTGGTTTCTCGCCTTATGATTTAGCCATTTAGAAGCTCCTCTACTGCTTAACGTGGAATCCGAAACTCGTCCACTCGAACCCCTGCGATTCGGGACAAAGGGGATTCCTCTGCACGAAAAATAGCCCACGAACTAGTAGGTCATTAATAAGCTGATCATTATTATTATTTTTTTTAATTCAAACTAAGGACTCCAAACAGGGTAAACCATCAAACAGAAGTGAAGGTAATGTAACTTAATGATGATGAATAAATATATATATAATTATAATATTATATATATATATATATATATAATATATAATAAAATTAATATTATAAATGATTATATTTATATATCATATAATCTCTCCCATTCTATATATCTATATATAATATCTATGTATATATAGATATATCTCTATATCATGCGTGTTGTGTGTGTGTGGTGTGTAATAATGAATGAATAGATAAATAAAAATATATATATACATTATATGTTATATAGATTTTATTATGTTTATATGGAATCATACATACACTAATATATATATATATTATATATATATATATATATATATATATATATGTTATGTATATATATACACGCGTACGTCAAAACGTATTTTCAAATTCGAGTTCCCGTGACACGCTTCTGCCAAGGGACATGAATTGCAATCCCGTCTTTCCCAAGAAGAAGACCGACCGACGGCATTTGGAATATGACGCACATCAAGCCGCCGACACTGCAAGTCGGATTAGGAAGAGGCGTGGGCAGAGACGCTGAAAGCTTGCTCTCTCTATCTTTGGCTTTTGAGAATCTCAAAGCCACCGACTGGATTCGCATAAACTATACGTCAATCGTGACTGCTTATTGTCGCTCCACGACAGCGCAAAACAAATGGATTCAACAGGGTCCTTCGCTGAACCTTATCGACTCATCTTATTACGACAGATGAACAGACACACATATATATATATATCCAAGTGATTTTTTTTTTTATCGCGGGAGTTAACTATTTTAGGTTACTTGACAAGGATAAATGCATATAAATACATATAAATACATGTCATCTTTTGATTGCACGAGTTAACTATAACACAAACAACATGAAATTGCTTGACATCCGTGAATCGTTCAATATGGTCCCATGTAATTTAATATTTATGAGCGACTGCGCAGGGTTGGGGTGAACCTTGTCACTGTTGCTTCATTTAATGAAATATTTAAGAACGACGGGGGTTTGGGGGAGGAAGATACAGCAAAAAAAGGAGTGCAGAAACAGATTACGTCGATGTTAAGTACATCGTTGAAAGGACCAGACAAATCATCTCCATTAACCTTCCCTACCTTAATTAACCTCATCCATCCTGACGGTAGTTTTCGAGGCGTCCTCTGGAAGTGCATTTAATTCGATGAATATATCGACAACACGAACGGTTACCACCTGCTACGAACATCCACAAACGCCGCCAGCATTGCATAGCTTCGCCTCCATATGGCCGCTCGTGAAAAGACCAATGGCGAGGCCTGGTTTCCAGCCTCAATAAGCAGATTTGCATAACAAGACGCCAAATTTTCCTGAAGCCATTAATAGGGTATACTAAAATACATTTATCAGTATAATTCACAATTCATGGATTACCGGTGCCCCATTAACTGCAACATTCATTCTTGAAATTTTTTCCTAGGCTCTGACGTCATTTGAATGTTGGGGGATGGTGGTTGGGAGGGTGGAGGGGGGGGGGGGAGAGATGAGTGTGACGTCATCAAGTGCGAAGGAACACCATTGAAAATACACACGACCGCAATGGGTAATTCATGAATCAGCGGCGCTCCATTAACACATGATCTTCATTCTTAAATTTCCTAAGCTCTGACGTCATTTGGATGCTGGGGTTGGTTAGGGGTGGAGGGTGGGAGGGGGTGGATGACCGGCTGAGTGTGACGTCACCAAGTGTGAAGGAATACCACGAGAGCCGCCTACGCTCACGGGATCGACCAAAGGGGATTTTACGAAGTCAAGAGGTCTTTTGCCGCCGGTTATCCCGATTCCAGATGCTCAATTGTTCTCAAGTCTTCTAAAGCGAGGAAACCATTACATTACTCTGTACTTGAGACTCTCCGTCCGTGTCCTCGTCGTCGATTAATTGCCAACAGGGCGCTAACGGATCGACCATCAAATGGATTCTAAAATTAACGGAAAGCTCAAGACGGTAAGGGGTCAAGTTTGAGTCTAGAAATTGAATCGCATAAAATCCACATATTAACGAATCTACTGAAGAATATGAAAAGCTAAAAGATAAAAGCAGGCAAGGAAATAAATCGCTTCATGTGACCCATATGTTACATGCAAAAGTATTCTAAGAGTAATATAATTGGCGAAGAAAGCTTTTGTCATAATATTTACCTATAGGAATCGAGACAGACGGTAATAAAATGAAACTAGCTACTTGAAAAGCTTAACGCACAAAACTTCTTATATGAGTAGAATGGGCATTCATGTGCCAGCATTGCTGGCAGTGGAATATTACTGGAATTATAATTGGAATAAAAGACCTATGAAGTCATTTAGCGCTGAAAATAATGTTGAAACAATTGTTATGAGACGGTGGTAAGTAAGACGCAAGAAAGGGAATATGAATGGTAAAAGGAATGAAAGGGGTTGCTAGCAGCTAGTGACCCAAGGCACGCTGCTAAGAACATTAAGTAATGGATATAATATACTGCGGGAGGTACACTGTCAGCAATACCCCACACCGGGAATCCGAATACTACTGAAAGAGGCACCATCGTATAAAAAAACCATTTAGCTTCCATACTTCCTCCTAAAGTCTTCCTTCCAGAATTGGAGAAATAAGTTAAGTCAAACTGTTGTTTGTTCGTCCCATTGGTGATATTGGAATTAATTCGTCCTCGACTAAACCTTTGCCGTCCATAACTGTATAGTATCTGATTGTAAGACCGGGGTGTTATAATTAGAGAAATATATTAAGCCAAGCGATTGTTTCTTCGTACCACCACTGCTGGTGATGGAATTATCGTGACTGGGTGAATTTCAAGCCAAGTCGCTCGCCCATAGGAGGTTACTGTCATATCAGTCGATTCTCATCATAGTAAGATAGAGGTTCCAGGATACATAGGCTGCAAATATTTACATGATAGAGCAGATTAAGTCGATATGGCAGCCGGTCACTACCACTTACCACTAATGGTTCCCACCACAGATGGTATAATTCATTTATTTTTACATGCTATATTGGAACTTAGGCCAGGATCTAGAAAGTAGGTTGGAATGCCACTCCATCAACTCCACCACTGAAAGACCACAGTCAATGCGACGCCAATTTACATAAATCAGTTCATTCATTTTACCAAGCTCAACCACCCTTGGTATAAGATACTTTGTCTTAATGACAAAAAAACGTAATCTGAACGCAGAGCTGGCAATAAATTCGCAACGACTCCAACAAAATTTTAAAAATTCACTCAAAAAATTCAATCAGTGTATAAGCAAAATCTGACCCTAAAACCATTATACCAACATCCTTTGGAGAAATACGCAGGCTAAAATCGTATTGAATAAAATACGGAAGCATTGCAAACATAACTGACCCCACGGACTGAGTTTTGTATGGAACCAAGCAAATAACGACGGGTCATTTAGTCAGGGTCACGTCTGATGGGCCAAGGAGGGATGACAGAAGGGACCCCCAAAAACTATCTATGCAAAGATGAAAATGTTCGAACACACAGACTCCTTCCATTAACATAAATATTCATCGAGTCACGAGAATAGAATAGAATATAGAACTGAGGCCAAAGGCCAAGCGCTGGGACCTATGAGGTCATTCAGCGCTGAAAGGGAAACTGACAGCCGGTAAAGAGGTTTGGACAGTGTAAGTGTAAACGGGAAAACCTCGCAGTTGCGCTACGATACAATTTTTAGAGAGGGGAAAATTGAAATATAATACGAACGGAGCAGCAGTAAAAGAAATGAGGGTTTGCAGCCAGTGGACGAAAGGAACACTGCATGGACCCGTAGGTAGTGGCTACTTCATGTTAAAGCATTTCTCGTGTTTTAACAAACTGACATTTTATCTGCTTGAAGAGTTTCAGTTTCATTTTCTCACACGAATTAAAGCATTCTTTAATCTTCAAACTGATTCTATCTTCATATTCAGTCATGACCATCTGAAAATTCAAGAGGTTCAGCTATATAATTAAATGGCTGAGTAGTTCAGACTTCATTACCTACTCAAGTGGTTTGCCTATACGATCCAGAATCACGATGTTCATTTGCATCATTCAAAATTCCTTATCCCTAACCAAGTGTTTCGCCAGTATTAACAAATCAAATTTAACCCCCTTCCAGTCAAGAGATCCACGAGCCATGACATTCGCTACTGCAATCCCACATATCTCACCTGTATAATCAAGAGTTTAATTGAAGCACAATAAGTTACACCTGTATAACCAAAATCCTTACCTGGATAATCAAGTGTTCGTTCCTTAGCCAAAAGTTTCCCCGTCGTAAACAAAGAGTGCCACCACACAAATAACTTTTTACTAGCATAAACAAGTGTTCCACCTCCCCAATCAAGACTGTACTGTCGAAATTTAAGACCTTTCCACCCCCAATTACAGATTTTCACCTTAGCAATCGCCAATTTCACCTACGCAATTAACTGAACACGTTTACTGTTCAAGAGTATCATAAGCTTGATAAAGAAATTGCCCGCATGATCACAGAGCTCCGGTGGATTTCTTTACCTCCAAACGGCGATGGTAACACAATATTCTGGAAGTTACTTTAACGTTCTAATCGATACTTACGTCTGCAATCTAAGTGCCTATCCTGTCTCCACGCACCTTAATATATATATTCATGTTTTTTTCGGGTCATTCTTTTTTATTGTTTATTTCTTTGAAATTTTCTTCTTTTTTATTTATGCACGGAGACTACAGTGGAAAGTCCGCTTGAACACGTTAGTTAATTAATTAATCAATAATAATAATAATAATAATAATAATAATAACTATAATAATAATAATAATAATAATAATAATAATAATAATAAATAATGCAAAAAAAATAATGTAATAATAATAATAAATTATGCAAAAAAAATAATGCATTTGTTCGGACACTTCTAAAAAACATAGCAAAGTAGACTTCGTTACTTACGTCAATTGCAAAATAAATGCTGGCCGCCCACTCACGATGTAAAAACGCAAATCCTGCTTTAGCAGAGCGTGTTCCTCTTATATAAAAAAAAAGAACAAAAAAATTCTTGGTATCATGCGAAACTTAACCTGTTACACTGACACAAATATGAGATCCCCAATTTATACAGAGACCTCACGAGAACGCTGCATTGACGGGCGGGGGGCAAGGGCCACTCACACTGGGTCTGGTTTGGATTCGTTACATAAGTTTCGCTCACACTGGGTCTGGTTTGGATTCATTAGACAAATTTCACTCACACTGGGTCTGGTTTGTTTGGTTTGTTTTCAATAAACAAGTTCCACTCGCACTGGCTCTAGTTTAGATTCATTATACAACACAACTGTCCTACTTTCCACCTAAGGCCTCTGGAAAAGTGCCTTTAGTGAAAGTACAGGCTTAGGATAACTCTTACTAAAGAAAGCTGGATAAGGATAAGCGAAATCACCATAAAAAGCTGGCTAAGGAAAAGTGCACTCATTGAAATGATGTAACCTTGATTATTTGAATTATTCCAGTAGATGAAACCTATTAACATATAACGAGAACAAATGGCCACTAACTTGAAATTTAAGATACCAAAGAATGTCGGTTTCAATATCCCACCGCAGACCCCACACTGCAGCAGTAACTGATCATGATACAGTGATTTTGCATCGCCTAAGGGTGACGCGAACCCGCGACATTAGAAGGTGGCGTTTCACGACACTAACCACTATACCAGCGGACCAGCTAATAAATGCATCCAAGCAGTTTAGACAGGATGAGCATAGCATGAGTCCTCACACATTTTGTCTTTATATATATATATAAAAAATGGACAACTATGCATTTGTGAGTTCAAAGTAACTTTTTAACTCTTGCATTGCAATACTCTCTCTCTCTCTCTCTCTCTCTCTCTCTCTCTCTCTCTCTCTCTCTCTCTCTCTCTCTCTCTCTCTCTCAAAGAAATAACAGCTTTTGACCATTGTATTGCAATACTCTGTCTGTTTGTCTCTCTCTAAAAGAATAACAGCTTTTGACCCTTCTATCTCAATACACACTCTCTCTCTCTCTCTCTCTCTCTCTCTCTCTCTCTCTCTCTCAAAACCGAAGTTGGAGAGAGAGCATGTGCAGGCTAATTGAACTGCAATACCGGGAAATCATAATAATAATATAATTAACTAATAATAATAATAATAATAATAATAATAATAATAATAATAATAATAATAATAATAATAATAATCAGTATCATTAACTTGGGCAATCTTAGAATGCCATATAGGAGGGACAATATCATCACCAAAAGAAAAGACAAATAAGCAAATAAATAAACACCAATGGAGTAACTTACTCCGAATGATCACTGCCAGCCTACTCCCCATAAATGGAGAGAGAGAGAGAGAGAGAGAGAGAGAGAGAGAGAGAGGGGCAGTAAAATTAACATCATCGCAAGACATAATCACTCGTCAACCATGTCCTCCCGACTATCAAAGTTCTAAAGTCCCATCATCTGCATGCAATGGAAATGCCATAAAGATGCCCGTCATTGCAAGAGGAGTGGACAGAGAGAGAGAGAGAGAGAGAGAGAGAGAGAGAGAGAGAGAGAGAGAGAGAAAGCGTACCCAGGTGGACAGAATACCTAGCCTTGGCCGCCGCCCAGCAGCTACAGAAGAAGCATCGCTGGTGCCACAGCATCCTCAGAAGAGAGAGAGAGAGAGAGAGAGAGAGAGAGAGAGAGAGAGAGAGAGAGAGAGAGAGAGCCTTGCCCTAGTCGTGAAAAAAGAATTCTGGTCACTTTTCAAACGTCCTCGAACGAATTCCTTCTCACTTCTACTGGCTGTGCAAATTGCACCTTTAGATGAGTTCGGCCGTTACACTCGCTGTTATAAGTAGCTCGGTGATGAAGACTCATTTCGAACACCTTTTGACAGGGAATTTGTGAAATGACATTTCGAGCCGACCTGCTGCTGCGCGAGACTAACAAGCGATCTCGTTAATTTAAGGAACTAGAGCAGAATTCACGCAAGTTCATACGTAGTATTTAAGGAACTAGAGCAGAATTCACGCAAGTTCATACGTAGTATTTACGAAGATGAATCATTTCTGCAAAGTATGTCACTCGACCGGCTATTGTGACAAGTGAGGAATAACAAACAAAACACGAGTAGATGGTAACGAGATAGCTTTGTGATGCGCTTCAAGAAACATCTGACATCAATTCATTACCATTTCCCTTTTAGAAAGCAATACCTGAATTGAACCAGTATGGATCCACATCCTGAGCAAAGGGAATAAAAAGAAATATGCTAATGAAATCTATAATTATTCCGAAAACGATACGCGCTATCTCAAAGCACAATTACCCCAAAGCCCGCTGCCAAAACAACGCAGCAATATGAAACCTGGTTCATTCTAATACCTGTAATTGCTGTGCCAAAACAACAACAAGGACAACAATTTCAATTATTTTCGGATACCATTCCCTAAAATAACTTATATATATACGCCACTGGAATTTGAGTATATATAGACATAAGCGTTACTCGACGCCATTCTTATATTTGCAGTAAGAAAATGTAGTTTAGGATCATTTTTACTAATATATATATATATATATATATATATATATATATATATATATATATATATATATATATATATATATATATATATATATGTGTGTGTGTGTGTGTGTGTGTGTGTGTGTGTATTTACAGTAAGAAAATGTAATCTGGACAATCTATATCAAAGATATATATATATATATCTATATATCTATTAAATATCATATATATATATATATATATATATATATATATACTATACACAACCGAACAGAAACGTCAGTTCTCTTACCTTGGCAGTTGTTAGCCGAACCTTGCTCGCCACTACCCACATAACCCCCACCACCCCCGGGGGTGGGGGGGTTCTTCCCTCCACCAGCAAGGGATACCTTGGCAGTCGACTTCTGCACTCCCAACATGATGACCTATATTATAATGCAACGATACACGGCACTGCTTCGTTAGCGAAATCAACCGCAGATCTCGATAAGTAGAGTTACGCTTTGAACCAAAGTCAAGAGTCGATGGAGACAGGTTATGAATGTAATAATACTATTGCGATGCTTTTAAGGGATGTTGTCTAGGTTTTTTTTTTTTTTTTTTTTTTTGTCTCTTAGCCTTGTTTCATCCTTTCTTTCCTCCCTCTGCCGACGACTGTGGCAACTGAGATACCAATCTTATGTAAAAAATCATTGAACCTCACACTCACTTCTCCAAGTCTAGTCGAGGTACATACGTTAAGGCTACGTATAATATACCATCGAGTTTCCCACATAAATAATGAATCGATTCGGCCGTTAAAGTTTCATTGCGGGGTAACTACCGTCATGTCCATAGAATATAGAATAGAATGGAATAGAGAATTTCGGCCAAAGACCTATCGCTGGCGCCTCTGAGGCCATTCAGCGCTGCCAGGGGAAATAGTAGAAAGGTTTTAAAAAGTTTAACGGGAGAAAAATCTAACAATTTTTAAGAGAGGGGGGGATAGCAAGAATGGAATTAAGACAATATAAATGGAGGAGGTACAGTAAAAGGAATAAAAAGGGATTGCAGCTAGGGCTGAAGGGACGCTGTTAAGAACGCTGAGTAACGACTGTAAAAACACCAAGTGAGGTGCGCTGACGGCACTACCCCTCTATGGGAGTCTCGTCCATAGAGCCAGCGCCCTTGAAAAAGCTCAAGCTGGCACCCCCCCCCCCCCCCCCCCCACCCCCAATATAAATGATCTTCCTCACTACCTCACAGCATAAGCTCAAGAAGACTTCTGTGACGGCCGCGAAGAGAAACTCAAAAACAGGGTTAGAGTAGACGTTCACGTTCGGAGCGAAAGAGCATAGCGATTCCATCCCCCCCGGGGGGAGGGGGGAGCAACAAACGGACACCGCCGACGCAAAGAAACGGAAAGTTTCGCTCGAAAACTCGGGGATGACACTGATCGACAACGAGCGAAAACTAAACCTTATGTAATGGTGTCAGTGGGCCACGCGATAGGAGCTTCGATGAATCCTTTTTAAAGGTAAACGACCCGACTACAACTACTATATAGTTAAGAGTGTGCCCCTATTAAGAATTGACGCTCTGTTGGCGTCAGCTCCTCAATCCACAGGTACAATATTACGTGCATAAGCCTTACGGGGATCGTGCGGGCGGGCGTATGTATTCATTCATAAATAAGCAGGCACGCGA
>NC_087213.1:10545557-10565557 GCF_015104395.2 Macrobrachium nipponense | reverse complement strand
TATTATATATATAATAATATAATATATATATATATATATATATATATAAAATATATTATATATATATATATATATATATATATTATATATTATTATATATAATATATATATATATATAGATATATATCTATATATATATATATAATTATATATATATATATATATATATAATTATTTATTATATTATATATATATATATAATATATATATATATTATATTATATATATATATATAATTCGGCAGTGTGAATTTTATTCGCAATAACAGCGATTCATGTGATTTAACAGATTGCTAATGATAATAATAACAACTTACTGGCCCTATCGCACTTTATGGATTGTACATTCAATATGCGTGATGGTAAAGCTTTATTAACTATAACATACTTCATATCACGTAACAATAACTAGGAAAAGGAATATTGAAATAAGATCAAAACAGGGAAGATATATTGATAGTAACTCCACAATTTGCCATTGCGAACAGAAGCATTTTGACATAAAATGCACGCACGACTATCTAGTCTAGACTGACAAAGGGAAACAATTTGAAATGCAAAATTATTAATAAAAAAAAAAGTACAAGTACAACAGCGTAAATGAATATATGAATGAACAGTGGCAAATGAGGGTATTTATTTTCCTGTCTCGCATTATCATTATTATATTATTATTATCATTATCATTACTCAAACTAAGCAAGCATTCATTTGGGAAATCCTAAAATGCCACTTACTTGCTGTATGAAACTCTCAGCCACGGCCTTTGAAACTTGCGGCCACGGCCCGGTGGGGGCCTGTGTTGTTGGCACCTATAGCGGTGCCAGACACACGATCAGAGCTAACTTTACTTTAAAATACAGTAAAAATTACTGAGGCTACGGGGCTGCAATTTGGTGTTTGATGTAGGGGTGGGGGGAGGGAGTCGGCGGGTGGATGATCAACATTCCAATTTGCGGCCCTCTAGCCTCAGTAGCTTTTAAGATCCAGGGGCGGACGTGAAAAGTGCGGACGGCCAGACAAACAGCCAGCCCAATAGTCTTCTTTTATGCAAAACTAAAAATGAATTAGAACAATGAATTCGCAGTTTTGAAACTTGATATGACAAGCAACATTGTTCTAAGAGGTCCACAATAACAGAAAATGTTGCGAGTTCGTGTATAATTTAAAAACCGTTTACAAAGCTTTCGAACCCTTCCCTGGGTTCTTCTTCAGTCCCAGGGAAGGGTTCGAAAGCTTTGTAAAGGGTTTTTAAATTATACACGAACTCGCAACATTCTTTTATTATTGTGAAACTCTTAGACCATTATATATACTCTCGCGATAGAGAGTTTTTTTCCAAATAAGCAACATTGCCGGACTGATAATTAATTAAACAAATGCTCGTTACGAATACAGGTAGCAGTTACTACTCCTGGCGCTCTTTCAGGTTTAATCAGCTACATCGGAGACAATGTCGACACTGTTGTATATGAGCCAAGACGTTCAAATTGATTTCAGTGCAGTCTTAGACTTGGCTGACGACAAAGACTCATATGTAGCATTTTATTTTATGCGTCTGAGGCTGCAAAATTAGCCCCTGTCATTATTTTCAGTGACAAGAAAGTCGGTGCCTTGGAACCTTCTTAGCTTTTAGATTCTATTAACGACATGATTGTCATCAATGAGCGGTTAAATTGAAGATACAACTCCACCATTGTATATCTTTTAAAATCTTTTATAAAAATGCGCAAGAGAGATTTCTACACCTTGCTTGGCTGCCCTTGGAAGAGTAGAACTGAATAGGCTTTGCAAAGTTCTCTTTTGTGCACCTTTAGAATAAAATTTTAACATATGCACCACTGCTGATTCGCCTCCCCAGTGCCAAGATAATTGTTCTAAAAGTTGAGATAGTATGGTACACTCTTGTCTCAATTATTCTCCACAAGACAAAAGTGTGTAGATATCAAATACCGTTACCATTACATTGCATGTACTTATTACATGCATATATGTATATCATTGATTTAGAGGATTATGTTTATATTATCATTTACATTGCATTTATCCTTTTACCATTTGCACTCTACTTATTGTAAGACCATTTGTTTCATTACGCATCGTGGCAACACTGCATTTATATGCGGCAACACCGCTATTGTTTCCGGCCATATATACAATGCATTAATCAGTTCCTGCCCTGTGGTCACTGAGGAGTGAAGCACGGAACTTCCTTCCGCCTTCACATCGCTGCAGCTGTCAATATATGGAATTTTAAGAACCTACAGTTTCATTTCCTCGCCCTTCGTTCCATTCATTACATGGACGTATGTGTCAGGGTTACAAGCCACAATAACAAAAAGGAGGTTACATTTAACCTTGGCAGAGACTCTGAACGGATGACGAAATGGCGTACTTAGTGGAGTATGAAAAGGATTTGCTTTGAATGGGTAAACGCAATAGTTGTTTACCCTAGATTTTTGTAAATGGCTTTCTCTTTCACAGCAATTAGAAAAATAACATTTGATGCTACACGACACGTATGCCACACAGAGCAGACCTTTTGCTTCTAGTTAGACTTCATCCGTCAGATAAGATTGACAGCTGAAGAACCTTTTTCCAACGAAGGAAATAATAATGTATATATGTGGACAGCAAACTCGAAGATCAAGGAACGAATTTGATGATATTGCTGCAAGTTTACTGGACTGAAAAATAAAACGGCTTCTCTGAGTTCGAAAAAACCATTAGCGCCCAGATAAGGATATAAGAAAAACTAATAGAATATCAATTAAATGATGCAGTTCATGGGTTAGAAACACTGGTCATTTTGGTGACAACTGTAATAACCTTTGCAAGTCCGCCGTTAGTTACAATTATTCGTCCTTTCCTTCTGTCTATTGATTAAACTACAAGCTCTGTAAACTGTACTTTTAGTCATTGCTTCCTCAAAGGAGCTGCGGGCTTCTGTAAACAGACAGACACAAACACATGAACAACCTTCGACAGAGAGACTAAATAACCAATCAAAAATGAAACGGGAAGTGCATAACACAAGAACCACCTACAAAACTAGCCAGACAGACAGAGACCTAAACGGTTAGAAGAGAAAGAGGAAGAGGGGCGATATCTCCCGGTGATCCCCACCGACAGCGTCGTAATCATCTAATGTCCGCCCGGTGGTAGCAAAGAAAAGATGACGTCTCTCGCCTGCTACCGAATCAATCTCGTGATTCTATACGTACGTGTACGTACGTACGCACGCACACACAACCCCCGAATATAATGGATCTTATTTCATTGACGCACTGAGGCGAGGAGTAAAGGCACCAATGGGCATGGGCATGGTGGGGGTTGGTAGGGGTTGAGGGTGTGTGTTAGGGATTAATGGGACGATGATATAAGAGGAGATAATGGAAGAGGAGACAACAATATAGCTGAAGGCAGTGGTGGTATTAATGGCGACGACAAATTACGCGGAAGTACCAGCCGCCGTTTTATTGGATGTGTGACGGCACAGGCGAGAGAGAGAGAGAGAGAGAGAGAGAGAGAGAGAGAGAGAGAGAAAACAGCATGTGTAATACAAGACGTGTCATAGACGAGGTGGGACATTTTATATGTACAGTGCAACAAGGTTTTAGAAGTCCTGAGAGTTCGATGGTCAAAACATGCACATGATTATACGAGTATATATATATATCACATATATATATATATATATATATATATATATATATATATATATATATATATAATATATAAATATACTATATATATATATATATATATATATATATATATATATATATATATATATATGTATGTATATTAAAATCACAACAAACATTGTAAGCTCTATCTTTTCTAGTACGTATAGAATCAAGTTTATACATCTTTGGTGAAAAACTGAGGTAATTCAATCCCTCAAGCTTCAGTTTTTTCACCAAAGTTTTTTGTTTTATCTCAATTCATACATACTATGATAAACAGACCTTAGAGGGTTTGTTTGTGATTTTAATTTATTTCATCAAGATGGTCCTTCCTCAGAAATACATATATATATATATATATATATATATATATATATATATATATATATATATATATATATATATATAAAAGGTGTATAGGTATATATATATATATGTATATATATCTAGTATATATATGTTAATATAATATATATATAATATATAATATATATATATATATATATATATATGTATGATACTTCGAGCTACAAATGTCCTTTAATATTTAATTCGCTCTACCTCGGAATTAATATATTTTCATATATGTTTAACCGATGCATAGTGAAGCCTTAGACCACACCGCGGTGACGTGTGGTCTAAGGCTTCCACTGTGCCTCCTGGATTTGTAGGTGTAATGGTTCGCGCCCATGAGCCGAGAAATCTTATCGACTAAAAAATTCCCATTCGGTTAAACTTATATGAAAATATACTAATTCCGAGGTAGAACGAATTAGATATTAAAGAGCATTTGTAACTCGATGTATGTATATGAATCACGGTAATGTGGAATTATTCTCATATAATATATATATAAAATAATTATATTTATCTAAATATAATTATAATTATAATAATATTTATAATGTAATATATATAATCATATAATATATATAATTTACATATATATATATATTTTATATATATTATCTATATGTATATATATATATAAATTTATATATAAATTTCTGACTCAAATTGGGATCGAACCCCAGTCTCTCAAATGAAAAGGACAGGGCGTTACCAATTTAAAGCCAGGAAATAGGTAGGTGCCAATTAGCGAGTCCAAGTGGGCACCGCCCTGGCCTTTCATTTGAGAGATGCGTTCGATTCCGATGTGAGTCAGAATTTGTATATATTTTACTATATACACGTATATAGAACACACACATACACACACATATACATACATATATATATATATATATATATATATATATATATATATATATATAATCATATATGATCTTGGCGTCACACGAGTTGGAATGTACTGATAACGCTTTTGTTTAAGAATTTTCTCGTTTAAAAAGAACCATGATGTCTGAGGTGCAAAGCAAAAATGAAACTTCAAGATTAGCCATCTTCGTTCACACCACGTGTGACTTGCTACTAATGATCCCTTTTATCTCCATGAACATAAAAATCTGTAAGAGGCAACACTCTTAGGAGTCTGATGGGAGTGGAAATCGGTTACCATGATGAGACCAGACTAGTAGCAAAACACCGAGTGAATGATTCGAGTGAATAAATGCACAATATCGTTTTGTGATTCAACCTTGACTAAAGAAACCTGCTTGCTTAATTCTGAAAGGTCTGGAGACCTTTAGGATAAGGAATATCTCCCCAGTGATATTACTTCACTGACCTTCTGATGAAATGCTAAAAATGTAACCGGGTAAAACCCGAATGCAGTTCTAAAGACATAAATATTTACAAAGTTATTAATTTTACCTAATTTTAAGAACATTGTAATTTTTGTTTTTAGCATTTTAAATGTCCCTTTGAAGAGACTTGGTTGATTACTGATGAACTCAAAATGTTAATGAAATAAATAACTAAAAACAAATCGCCTTGACATTCAACCGCTTGAGAAACCGTTCAAGCACAACCAATGTTATATCACTGCAAGCATTTTACGACCGTTCAAACCAAAGAAGCCATACCAGTAAAAATTCCTTATATAAATGACATGAGACGGAGGCTTTAAGGGAAGGGCTATTTCATTAAATGTAAAAACATTCTTCTTCTTCCTCCACATATTTGGTTGCCAGTCCCAACGGCCTATCAGTTAAAGCAAGCAAACAAATGTTAAAAAACTGGCGTTCGGGAAAGTGACTGTCACAGAACAAGTTCAGGAGTACTACTACAAGATGAGGGTTTAAGTAATGTTGATTTTTTAGCTGTCATTCCACGCAACTGCTCAATGTCCAAGCAAGCACATAAAGCTAACTGGTTGAACATCAGCGTCACAGGTAATAAGAACGGCTCGGGGTCCATCTTAAGGGTAAAGTTCAGAGACCATTTAAGACTGCAAGGTAAAAGCGTCACTGGAAAACGTCACAGAGATCACTGCGATACCACAAAAAGGTGAAGACATCTTATTCAAATCATATTTACAGTGAATTATCGCAGCAACTTACCTTGTCAGAGACTGCAAACATGATAAAATTTCAACGTGAAATATCAAAACCTTGGTGACTGCGCAACTCATCGACAAAATACAAACTCTGTTGCACAGATCGCTCTTACTAGGAACTACCGCAGTAACTCATCATGTCAGAGATAGCAAGCATGATGTCAATTCAACGGGGAAAATAAAAAACCTTGGTGAATGCACAACTCATTAATATAATACAAACTCCCTAATGAGCATGACCATAAAAATAAAAGGACAGTGAAACACGGACGACAAAAACAAACGTTTTCAAAAAGAAAAAATTAGAAACCGACTCACACACACACACAGGGACTTGGAGAATGATAAGTCAGCCGACCCTCTTGTGGTACGAACGTTACAGAGATAGGAAAGTCGAAGAGAATCGACGTTGCCGAAGATGAAAAGGCAAATCCAATCAGTCCCCGCATTCATAGTCTCATTTCATGCAGTTGATCCTTAAGGAACCAACGGAGAAAAAAAAAAGTAAAAAAAAAAAATCCACAGAGACGCGGAGCTGCGGGAAGGCAGGATATGTTTCGTGACGATTTTAGTAAGCGTATAAAGGGCAGGTTGATAGATGAAGAGGCCAAAACACAGATAAAACATAGTCACTTACATAGAAAGCATCCTCGTTAACAAACTCATATTTTTATTACACCACAATAAAACAAACATGACAGCAGACACTCATGAACAACACAAACCCGTCTTGACAAAGGGATACAAAATATGGCATTTTAAATACAAACAAATAACACACACACTAAAGCAATTCATTTTGACAGGCACACAGAAAGGCCCACCCAAAAAAATATGGAAACAAACAAGTGAATAAACAAACATACATATGCAGATTGGAAATAATATAATCAAACGTATATATAAAAAATGAACCCAAGGCAAAAACAAGACCAAGGAAACTGAAAATGAAAAGCACAATGTGAATAGAAATAAATCCGG
Organism: Macrobrachium nipponense; assembly: GCF_015104395.2. Classification (NCBI taxonomy): domain Eukaryota; kingdom Metazoa; phylum Arthropoda; class Malacostraca; order Decapoda; family Palaemonidae; genus Macrobrachium; species Macrobrachium nipponense. The sequence continues at coordinate 10,558,430 of NC_087213.1, read as the reverse complement.
CCAAAAGATAAAAACCTTGAAAAGTAAAAACACTAAATTGAAATACAGGGAAACAAGCGCGAACGAACGAACACACACACACACACACACAAGACGAAGTGAAGTGGGGGAGCGGGGAAAAGGGGAATGGGGGGGGGGGGGGGGGGTGACTGGTGAGCCAAGGGACGAGTATGTAAGGAAACTCCAACAACAATGTAACTATCGAGGCGAGTTTGTATTAAAAATTAAGAAAAGAAAAAAGGACGGCGAAGTTCCCCTCTTTCCCGAAGTGCCTGGAAGGAATCTCTCTCTCTTCTCTCTCTCTCTCTCTCTCTCTCTCTCTCTCTCTCTCAAAGCGAAATGGGGGTAAAGTTTTGATGAAAGAGAAAGAGACAGAAAGGAATGAAAGAGCAGAAATAAGCATTACAGAAAAAAATAAGAGAAAATACAGAGTAAACAAGAATGAAAGAGTGGAAATAAGTGCGTAACAGAAAAATAATACTGAAGCGAAAACTCATTAAAAAATATATAATGAGAATGTAAACATTGAAAAGCTAAAAAAAAAAGGTTTAATGAAATAGGAAATAATGAAGTGCTTGTATTCAATACACACACACACACACACACACACACACACACACACACACACACATATATATATATATATAATATATATATATATTATATAAATATATATATATATAATATATTATACTATATCTATATATATATATATATATATATATATTATAATTATATATATATTATATTATTATATTAATAAATTTATGCATCAATGGCCAATCACGTATATTTGATAATAAATTAAAACATACATTTAGAAATACTGTTATAAGGAAAATACAGGGATAGGGAACATACAGAGAAGGAAAGGCCAATCACCAATTGGTATTTATTAGGAAACATTCTCCCTAAAAAAAAAACCCGTCCGCCAAATCAAAGCTGGACCATCGCCAGAGTCCAAGCTGTACTTGAACATCCGCGTGATCCAAGCTGAGCTCAGCTTTCTCCTCCACGAGACCTGAGGAAAATGGTCTCCCAGCCAGATCCAAGATGAAATGGTCTTCCGCTGTACCTAATCAAGGCTGAATGGTCTCACCTACCAGATCACAACGGATGCCCCCCCCCCCCCCCCCCCCCTCCCCCCCCCCCTCCCCCCCATCAAATCAGAGATGGTGGATCTCCATTTCGGTCAGATTAAATGGCCAAATCCGTTGCTGGATCTCCTCCACCTGAATCACGCTAAATGGTCACTGCCCATCAGAGCAGATGGGTTTCCTCCACCAGATCCAAACTGAATGTCTCCATTCCATCAAACCTGACAGATCTCCACCAGGTCCAAACTGAATGGTCTCCAACCTATCAAAACTGATGGATTTCCTCAATCAGATCCAAACTGAACAGACTCAATCTTATCAAATCTGACGGATCTCATCTAACAGATCTAACCTGAATGGTCTCCATCCTATCAAAGGTGACGGATATCCTCCATCAAATCCATACTGAATAGTCTCCAACCTATAAAAGCTGATGGATCTCCTCCATCACATCCAAACCAAAAGGTCTCCGGCAAATCAAAGCTGATTAATCTCCCTCCATCAGACCCACAAACAGACAGACTTATTAACATGAAAAGCCGTGAGCGGATTCACAACAGCCAGTATGAAAATGCCGCAGTGATACAACACTGCCAATCTGAGAGAGAGAGAGAGAGAGAGAGAGAGAGAGAGAGAGAGAGAGAGAGAGGCTTATTGAATGGGACTAGCACCCTTTCACCGTGCCAGGGCTTCAAAGTTAGTATGAGTTCACAAGTGGGATTACGTCACAGAAGTCATGAAATTTTCAGCTTCATGCGCGTCGGCCAATGAATGACGACTCCCGCGTGAAATTCCCAAATGCCTATACGCACATACAACGCTGCGGAGATAAATTCTTTAGTTTTTACGAGATGTACGTACGTACTTACACGCACTGTTTGTTTGTATGGTGTTTTTACGTGGCATGGAACCAGTGGTTATTCAGCATCGGCACCAACGGCTTTACGTGACTTGCGAACCACGTCGAGTGTGAAATTCTATCACCCGAAATACACATCTCTGACTTCTCAATGGAACGCCCGAGAATGGAACTCGCGGCCACCGAGGTGGTAGTCCAAGACCATATCGACCACGCCACTGAGGCGCTTTCTTATTTATCTGTGAACACACGTTTATACGTTAAAATACATAACTCTCAGGAGATGGCTGGTCCGATGTATCATGCATAAAAAGCACAAACAAACTTACACGCCTTATTAAGTAGCTGATACATCTATGTTGACTCATTGACGCATATACTTACATATTAAAATAAAAAGAAGATAAGAAAAAAAAATACTCCTCATTCACGCCAAGTTAAAAGGTACAAACAAAGATAGGTACAGAAAAAGACAAGTTATGGTTAGATTGAAAAAAGAAAGAAAGTTTTATGGTTAGAACAAAAAAAGAAAGAAAAGAAAAACTGTTCTCTCAGGTCAAATCACACCCCAAGAGGTGACGCAGAGTTCGTCAAGAATATTAAGACTTTCGCTCTCTGTGCTTTCAAATATAAATGAAAGCACTGCAAATACCGCCACCACCAGAAGGAGCGTCTCGTCCGCCAAACCCCCTCCCCCCCAACGCCATCCCCATCCCCCAAATCACACAAAGCTATCCTGGATGGCTACTAAAAGGTCAGAAAACCAGCAGATAAAAGGTCAGGGGAAACGCCGGAGTAAAAATAGTACGGCACACTGGAATGATAAAACAAAGAAAGCAGAGAATGGCAAATAATGACTTTTGGTAGAAAATACTTTCAGGAGAGTATGGTTTTTTTTTTTTTTTTTTTTTTAACAAAAACCGTTGTAAATTTACCAGTGCTGCACCGAGCTCGTGAACATTATACAATGCAAATATTTCACGTGACATCCGTCGTCATTATTAATCTGGTCCTAATGGTTCACTTACAAATGAATATTATATACGTATATACATATATATATATATATATATATATATATATATATATATATATATATTTTATATAAAGGTTTTTTTGCCACGAAGGAAAAAAATGAAAAAGCGAGATAGCCGAGTACTTTCGGTCCTATTCGGACCCTTTACTGAGGCAAACTGATTTTACAAAGAACACCATAGTCAAAATCAGTTTGCCTCAGTAAAGGGTCCGAATAGGACCGAAAGTACTCGGCTATCTCGCTTTTTCATTTTTTTCCTTCGTGGCAAAAAACCTTTATTTATACATAGCATCACGTTTTATATACTTCGTGATCAGGTTATTCATATCTATATATATATATATATATATCTATATATATATATATATATATATATATATATATATATATATATATAGCCACAAACATATACACACGTGTAATATTGTAAAACAGACATTCCGCTACTGGCAGTTGAGCATCGAGGTTCCTCTCCCTTGAGAATTGTGAACTCAATCCCATCAAAACAACAGAGAGAGAGGTCAGAGAGATGAGAGAGAGAGAGAGAGAGACTCTTTCTGAGAAGGAAAAACCCTTTTCGCGATATTAAGATCATCCTAACATCATCATATCATCTTATCATCATCACTCTCACATCCCCGCTGCCCGGAATTTCGGGAAAAGCAATAGCGGAGAGTATGCAATGCTACGGGATGCGCATGCGCAGTCTCTGTCTCTCTCCAGGGAGTCGTTCGCAGACATACACCAGGTGGCACTGAGATGTCAATTTTTGTGTAATCCTTCTAGCTAAAATACATATGTAGATATATCCAAATAAATATATACACACACACATATTCATGTATGTATAAATACGTAATTGTATACGTAATATATATATCATATATATGATATATATCTATATATATATATATGTATGTGGAGTAGTATATATATATATTATTTATATATATATATATATATATATAATATATATATATATATATATATATATATATATATATATATCATATAGAATATATGTAATATATATACATATATATATATATATATATATGTGTGTGTGTGTGTGTGTGTGTGTTTGTTTCGTCTGATGCATATATGTATGCTATATATATGATATATATATATATATATATATATATATATATATATATATATATATATATATATATATGCATACAGAAACAAATTCCTCTGAGTCCACGTTTGGCAGGAGCGAGAATCGAACTCGGGACTACCGAATCGGCAGCCGAGCGCGTAAACCACTGGTCCAACGAGGAATTAAAATCTACAAAATAGTACTCTGAAAATATGAATTTCAATCAAACGTTTAACTGTAAACGATGCCACCAACTTTCTGTAAAGGATGCCGCACTCATTAAAAAGTCAAATAAATATTATATATTTTCTTGCCGCCCTCGTTTTCCTGATCATCTAGCAACTTGTCCCCTCACGTCCCCCCGCCCCCCACAAAAAAAAAGTTGCAAAGCGTCCCTTGCAATATAGTATCTCATTACCAAACTGCATGCTGCAAGGATGCGATCACGCATTACGGCAATAAAATTGCCTGTCTATATTTAGGGAGATTATCACAAGACGCAATTATATCGTATATCGAGACTAGCGGCCAGCATCGTCGAAAGTAATGGTAATATACGACGGTCAAGACGGAAAGTCCCGTTCATAGTGACGTTACGTACCATGTGGAAAGTTGGCTCTATAAACGTTCATTTCGGATACTCATATGTAGGCCAGTGGTGTGATGGGGGCTGGCCCAGGCCTGAATGACGGTACATCTAAACGTAGAGTTTAATACTACTAGAATTTTGTTACACTACCTATACTATATATATATATATATATATATATATATATATATATATATATATATATATATATATATATATATATATATATATATATATATATATATGCTTACAAAATTACAGCAGATGCACGTGTGACTTCATTATAGCGAATACCACAGGAAAATGATGGGCAGAAATCCGTACGGATTTCTGATTATCATTTTCCTGTGATATTCGCTTATGCACATACATACATATATATATGTGTGTGTGTGTGTGTGTGTGTGGAGACAGCATTTTATTATTAAAATCAAAGTTCAATTTGATTCAACTTTCATTTACAATTACTCTATATCTTAAATTTCATAAACTGGTGCCATATTAACTGCTTATCAACAACCCTTTTAACTACATTGTGGTAATATGTCCATTCGATCAGAAGCGACCATATGAATGGAGAAAGTCAACGGAATGGAATCACAATGTCACCAAAAGAAAACTGTGCAAGATATTACAAAGATTCATCATTGAGTCCCTAGATTTCGGTATTTACTTCCCCGTGTACAAATAATCTTGGGTTTAATGAATCTATGCCGTGCACACGAACCGAAGAGATATGTTATCTTAAGAGTTGCATTAATTAAATTGGTATTGTTTGTCTTCACTGGTATATTCTATTAGTAAGGAAACTCAAACAGCTTGATTATATCCACACCAGTATGTTCATATCTCGTTTTCTGCTTAATGACCATGATTAATTTACGACCGATTAACAGACCCACAATTGTACTTTTAATTATCTAAGCGTTGATTACAGCAATGGTTTAATTTCTTATTGCCAGCAAAGGTTTCTTGTTATTGTTGACAGATTACCGGAGGTTTGTGAATACTTTCGGAGATGGGAGGATTTCCTACAGGGGCGTAAGAAATCCGACAGAAGTTGAGGCTTGAAGGAAGGAAAGTCCTTTGGAACCGAAGGGAAAGCCTTTAGAGGCTGACCCCTTAAGAAAGCGGGATTAGGTCACTTGAGGACGAAAACTGATTTCGAGAGCATTTCTCAAGGTTACTGAATGCGTGAAACTTAAAATATCCGACATCATTATTGTTGGAAACGCTGGTTGCAAATTATACAATAAGCATTGAAATAACTCATACTGATAATCATGTTTCATACAAGAGCAACAGTACAGGAATAAAATGTATTAGGAATCATTATATTTTATTTTGCTCAGCATAAAACCCGACAATCAGAAACAGGGATATTAAAATAAACATGAATTTATCCTCTCTCCTCTCTCTCTCTCTCTCTCTCCTCTCTCTCTCTCTCTCTTTCTTTACCACAGATTTGCTATTATATATATATATATATATATATATATAATATATAATACTATCATATATATTCTATATATACATCTATATATATATATACACCACATATTATCATATTATATATAGCATTATATAATATATAATATATATATTATATATTATATATATATATATACACATATATATATATATATAATTATATTAACTATTATATATAGATAGAACATATAACTATGTATTATATATAATAAATATAAATAATATTATATAAATTATATTATAGATATAATATATATATATCTATAATAATTATGTGTATAAGTATAATATATATAATAATAATATAAGATCATAATATAATATAAAGTTATTGGTATGTATTAATATATATAATATCTATATATAATATAAATAATATCTATATATATATATGCAATGAGAGAAAAATACCATTAACAAAAACTTGCGCAAAATAAAATCACACATATGCCTGAAAATGTTAGCACCCATTCATAACTAACATCATCGCAGACAAAGCACAATCCAGCGCAACTGCAAGAACACCTCAAAAGCACTCAGCCACAGAGAGAAAGCGCAAACCCTCCTACCATTTCTTTATAAGAATTTCCTCTCTCGAAAGCATTTTCCATTCGCTTCTCGCACCTGCTGCTTTACATGTTATGCATCTCATTTCATCCCTTCAATAAGATGAATTGCCCCGATCGCCGCCACTTCCCCCCCCCCCCCCATCCCCCACATCCCCGACTCCCTTTTCCATACCCCTCCCTCTACCTCCTTCCACCTCCCTCCCCCACCCCGACCTTTCCTCCTAAAAACTTTCGTCCATAACCTCCTACTAGGATGACTTGCATATACTACATAAAAACTGGGAAGTCTTGAGTTATAGCATTCGCTTTTAGAATACATTATATATATAGATATATATATATATATATATAATTATATAGATATATATATATATATATATGTGTGTGTGTGTATATATACATATTCCTTTGCATATCCTGGAGACAAAAGGATAAATTTCCTTCTCTCTTTACTTAATGCGACCCAAATTCAACTCAGGACCATGTCTCTCTCTCTCTCTCTCTCTCTCTCTCTCTCTCTCTCTCTCTCATGATAAATTTTGCTAATTACTGCAAATCATTATAAATTATAACAAATTACCTTCGCTCTCAAGTTAGTGAGACCCAAATTCAGCTAACGGCCATCAGATGTTATGCGTGTGTGTGTGTGTGTGTGTGTGTGTGTGTGTGTGTGTGTGTAATGGAAAAACAAATAAGCAAGATGAAAGAAACAAAATAAAAAACTTTTTTTTTTCATAGAAGTTGTTTCATCTACTACACTCGTTTGTTCACGTCGCTCGGGAGCTGAGGACTCGTTATTATTACCCATGGGTCTCTCTCTCTCTCTCTCTCTCTCTCTCTCTCTCTCTCTCTCTCTCTCTCATCCATTTCTATGCATTCATTGTCATACCACTCTCTCTCTCTCTCGCTCTCTCTCTCTCCTGTATGCATTTCTATACATTTATTTTCTCTCTCTATCTCTCTCTCTTCTCTCTCCTCTCGTCCTCATCCATTTGTATGCATTTCATTGTCATACCTCTCTCTCTCTCTCTCGCTCTCTCTCTCCTGTATGCATTTTTATACATTTATTGTCTCTCTCTCTCTCTCTCTCTCTCTCTGTCTCTCCTGTATGCATCTTCTATCATTCTTTGTCAAATTGCTTTTTCTTTTATTTATCTTCTTAATTCATATATCCTATATTCCTTTGATGTCGCGAACTTCATTATATTTCTTCCTCCCTTTTATCTTTCTATTTCTGTCCTATCCTGTTATCTACACCTCTCTCGACCTGCCATCTTGTATCTCTCGTCGTTTGTTTCCTCTCTCTCTCTCTCTCTCTCTCTCCCCGTACATTTTCATTACATTTAATAAAAACCCTTAAAATTCTACCGAGAACATTAGGCCTATGTCGTCCCTTCCTATTTCATTTAACTGAAATTTCCACTTGTATACGGAAAATGAAAATAGGGAAGGGGTGGAATAAATAATAATATAAAGAACGGAGAGAGAGAGAGAGAGAGAGAGAGAGAGAGAGAGAGAGAGAGACTTGGGTTACTCGGACACCGGGTGCCAGATGAACGAGAACGACATCTCGGAGTATTCTGGCGAATGTCTGACTTCGGGGCGGGGGTAGGGGGGATTCGAAGGTGGATTTAACCGGGAGGTACGGATTTGGGGTGGAAAAGGGGGGAGGGGAAGGAGGGGGAGGGGTAGGGGGAGGAGAAACTAGAACTCTTCAGTAATTCTCGACAACTTTTGTTTCTCGATTGTTGCTTCTTCTGCCGTTGCTGCTACAAGCCGACGGGAGATGTTACGCGCACTTTTCTTTGCTCCTGGCCACTTTTGCTTTTTATCTCCTCTCATATATCAATTTTTGTGTCTCGCGATTTTGTTCAACGAGTCTCTCTCTCTCTCTCTCTCTCTACTCTCTCTCTCGCTCTCTCTCTCTCTCTCCTCTTTAAAATAAAACTATATTTTTACATTTCATCATCATCATTCTTTCTCTCTCTATTGAAATCACATATATTTTACATTTGCCATCATCAAATTCAATCTCTCTCTCCTCGCTTCTACTCTTCTTCTCTTCTTCTTAATGTCTTTCTATTTTAAAAACTCGACATGTTATTTTGTACCGATTCATCATTTACCTCTCTCTCTCTCTCTCTTCTTCTCTTCTCCTCTCCTTCTTCTCTTTCTTTAATCGTTTTACCAAATTTCATTTAAGAACTTACCTCCTCTCCCCTCCTTCTTTCTTCTTTAAATTTCATTTAAATCCCTTCCCAATCCAATCTCTCTCTCATCCTCTCGATCTCTCTTCTTTCTCTCTCTCTACCTTTCCAAATTTTAAATTTTTTTAAATCCCCGTTCAAACCAATCTCTCTCTCTCCTCTCTCTCTCTCTCTCATTAGCATCCTCTCTCTCTCTCTCTCAGAATGCCGTTTAACTCAAATCCGCAATACAGGGAAGAAGAAGCTTTGGCATTTCCTTCCTCATAAGGATCTACTCACCCCTCCCCACCCGCTCTCTCTCTGACACCAACCCCTTTTCCATCTACCACAGCATCCCCACCCAACCAAACACCTTCTCCTCCTCCTCCTCCTACGAGAATTATAGTGAGCTTTCCACGCGAGTTTCACGGTGTAAGAAAGATGCAAATTATACTAAGGGCGTATTTAAATCATGGCCAGTTCTCTCTCTCTCCTCTCTCTCGTCTCTTCTCTCTCTCTCTAATCGTTTTGTCTTATATCTTTATTTGAACTATGAATAATTTATACTAAATATCTGTTTTCACTTAATTTACAGCCACAATCCTCTCTCTCTCTTTAATATATACATACATACATAATATATAGATACATACATACACATAATATATATGTGCGTATATATATATATATATATATATATATATATATATAATCTAATATAATTATATATATGTGTGTGTGTATATATATATATATATATATATATATATATATATATATATATATATATATATATATATATATATCTATATATATATATATATATATATATATATATATATATATATATATATATATATATATATATTGACTCTCCTGTATTAAGATCACTGTTGACAAAATTCATATTCTGTGATAGGAACAAATTAAAGAGATTTCAACTAAAACACATGAAAAAAAGAGGAAGAGGGACAAAATTCAAATATAGAGATGAGTTAGAAATCAAGACACGAACTACATAAAATAGGAAGAAATTACAGATAAAAAAAAAAAAAAAAAAAAAAAGTTGGGGAACGAGAGCAAAAACTCACGAGGCCCCAAAAACTTCGATTCCAATAAAGGATTCCAATCCTACCCAAAAGCAGCCAAGTCCAAGGACATTGACGCCATCCCTCCATCCAGCCCACGGATCACCTCCGCCCTAACCCCCAGACGCCTTACCGTCTTCCCCCTTCCCCGACTATTCCCAACCGAGTACAGTCTATTAGGTCAGGTCAGGAATAAACGAGCTTAAGGCAGCTCGTCGTGGCTAATTATTCAGGTGCTTACGGCTCCTGGCTACGAGATACTCGCCTCTGAATATTTACAGCAAACTGCATTAAACACAGGTAACGTCGCTGGGGGCGAGGCGACCTCCGTCCTCCTCCTTAATGCTCCTTAAGGAGCGTCTAAACGCCCGCCCAGGTGTGTGAGGGGTCACCTGCTCCAGGTGGACTACCAGAGATGCTTCTCGGAGATGATGTTGAGGTTTGAGGAAGAATTAGTAGAAAGGGGGAGAGGTACAATTTTAGAGGATAAAAAGCTTGTGGAACAAGGCGTGATGCGACCTCCAGCTTACTCGGGACGTGCGCAAGATACTCCCCTTATGCATAAGTTGTAAACATTATATTCCTAACTTAACGTGAAGTGGTCTTCGTAATTAATACTCATACTTTGTACTGCTCATACTAACAATAAGGATCAAATAAAATGGGCACAAATTAAACACTTTCATGAAACATAGCCTCTTAATTCAGTACACCAACATGAATTAAAACGCGCCAAATTCTACATTCGAATGGATCCCTGTTTCACCAACGAAATTGAAAAAATAAATGCTATATATTATTAGAAATGATTTTTATGTAGTTTCATATGCACATTATTTAGTTTTTACATTTTCATTTTGATGATTAAATCATAAATATCCTATATCCTAAAGTTCCCGTATCTTTAACTCAACGCAAAACTCCTTTTTTCAGGCCTTTTTAGGCTTTTCCAGAGGGTTTTCCTACCCCCTCAGCAAGAGGAACATCAGTAAGAACAACCACAACGACAAAAAAACAACAACAAAGTAGTTTGTAGGCTTACTCCCCGAGTAAGCGAAAATGCATTTATATTATGATACAAGGTACGAAGATTTTAAGAATTATCTTAAAAGTTGGTAGAATTTTTAGGTTTTTTTACTGGAAGAGAAGAACATGTTTATAGTAGAAAAGGCTTAACGAAAAAGACATTTATATAATGTTCCAAGGTAAGAATATTTTAAGAATTATCCAAAACCTGACAGCATGTTTTAGACTTCTTACTGCAACCTTAGATCTGGAAGAGCAGTACACGTTTAGAGGAGAGAAAGCTTAAAGAAGATTTTGTTTTTATAAAGATGAAAAGTAAGAATATCTTCAGAGTAACCTTAAAACAGCAGCATTCTTTAGCTCTCTACTGACTCCTTTGATTTGGGAAAGGAAAAAGAGATTCACGAAAAGAAGAAAATGACTTAACCTAACCAGCCAACCTTACGTAGTAGAACGGAGGAAGTGGGTTTAATATAACAATGTTACAACTGGTGATTTAAAGCAGGGTGATGCGAAATGTAAAGATTATATCAGTGAGTAACTAACCTCCAAATCAAATCCCGTTCCTCAACTCGCCTGATATGCTTAAAGGTTGATGCATTAAACTATGAAAGCTAATAATAATAATAATAATAATAATAATAATAATAATAATAATAATAATAATAAAATAATAATAATAATAATATAATATGGGATAGCCAGTGGAAATTGTACCCATAATCATAAGAACACTAGGCACGATCCCAAGACCCCTGAAAAGGAATCTGGAAAAACTAGAGGCTGAAGTAGCTCCAGGACTCATGCAGAAGAGTGTGATCCTAGGAACGGCGCACATAGTAAGAAAAAGTGACGGACTCCTAAGGAGGCAGGATGCAACCCGGAACCCAAACTATAAATACCACCCAGTCGAATTGGAGGACTGTGATAAACCCACAATATTTAATAATAATAATAATAATAATAATTAAAAAATCCTCATAGTAGCACGAGTCTTCAAATGGAGAAACAAATTCACATTTATGTAAATGTACATATATTTAAGTTTGAAAAAACAGCAAAGATAGCTTTCGGAATCTGTACGGTTCCCCTTATCAATAAGGGGAACCGTACAGATTCCCAAAAGCTATCTTTGCTGTTTTTAAACTTAAATATTATGTACATTTACATAACTGTGGATTGTTTTACTCCAATAATAATACTAATAATAAATAATAATGATAATAATAATAATAATAATGCTGATGATGATATCGAAGCCGATTGTTGTGACAAAATCATTAATCATACGAACAAATGCATCATCTTAAATAAATGAAATAGATGTCCCCATTCAGATGTTTCATCACCTTTAAATACACGACACAGGAAACAATAATATATCAAGACTGCCAAACAAAGATACATGCCATTCCGGATACAAGACACAGGACAAGCAAAGTCCTCTCATCCAACGTAGTAAAATATATATCTTAACTTGTAGGGGTAAATGTGTATATGTCCCTTCACCAACGCATAAACCATTGCCACTAATTTCAACGCCACCAAGGGCCTTGATCTACGTCGCCACCGCACTTTCACCAGCGCCATCGCCTCTGCCGAAATTCTTTTCATTTGCAAATTACCACAGAACTCTTCCGAGGATCTTCAGGAACTGCTGAAGGGAAAAGTCACTTATATTGAGGCTGAAATTAACAGCCCGTCCCCCCATCTACCATTATACCCACCCTACCCGCCGCCCCCCAACCCAACTTCCTTCTACCACACAGCACAGCAAAGATATCCCTCTCTCCTCTTTCCCTCTCTCTCTTCTCTCTCTCTCTCCAATTC
>NC_087213.1:10523057-10533057 GCF_015104395.2 Macrobrachium nipponense | reverse complement strand
CGTAGCAACTTTCGACGAGGCTTCTCACCCGCAAGCACTCGCGGTGAGGAAACGTAGGTGTCGAGAGCTAATGGAATGCGGCATAGCGCTTCATATTTCCGAAAAATAAAAATTCGCTTTACTGTGAATCAGATCCTGCCCTTTAATATGAATATATATAAAAAAATGACCATTCAACAGTATCTAAAAATAACTGGCCCGTATTAAATTCTATAGTTTTGCAGCCATACGCCGCGACCCGAAGAGAGGCCATTCGATATATTCAGCTCTCTTGTATTGCTATTCACGTTGGGAGGAATGCAAGTTATACATTACCGAGTCTCCACTACAAAACAAACAAAGACACACACATATACATACGCACAGAGACACCTTCTAACATCTTAATATTCCTCTTTTCGTCCAAGTGTCACTGAAACTTAAATTGCAACAAAAAACGTCATTTAATACATGAGACACTCCGATATATTCTAGGTCTCCAGTACAATAACCAGCAGATTTATGATTTAATACGATTTAATGTTAATGAGTTTGTGAGAAAGTAAATTTAATACATATTCAAAATTTTATGTATATATATAATAAACATAATCAAAATTTTATGGACATATATATATACATATATATATATATATATATATATATATATATACATATATATATATATATATATATATATATATATATATATATATATATACATATAAATTAAATATCCATTTATATATATAAGTGCGAATGCGGAAGCCCATCTACTTGTGAGTTATACATAGAGTATTTATCACTATCATCCCTACGAATAATGAACACGAATCTTACAATTCTTAGAATATTATTAAGACGTCACCATATGGCTAATGCAATCACATCCCCAACATTTTTTTTTTTTCCGACGAATCCATCCGTTGTTATTTTCATCAAAGTCCTCGTCCACTCATCATCGCCTTTTTGGAAGCTTTCTCGCCCTAATTAGGGAGACCCTTCCGACGAAACATGCTAATTAATCAAAGACCGAAAAAATACACATATTTCTGGACCGTGCTCGTTATGGATATCTCCTTCTGGCTCCCCGTGGCTCATTTCCGGATGTGATGCAGAACTATAAATTAGGGATACATCTACTTTGTATAAGGCATTAAGACAGTGTATGTATACATATACATATACATATATATATTACATTATAAAATATAAATATACATGATATCTATACAATTTTGTTTTATATATATACAATATGTACATATGTGTACGCACACACACACACACACACACACACACACATATATATATATATATATATAATATTATATATATATTATATATATATAATATATATACAATATATCTATATATGTATATATAAACATACATATATATCTATATTAATATATATATATATATTATATATATAATTATAATAATTTTATACATACAACATATAATCTTCTAAAAGAGGCTCCTGAGATCAAGCAAAGCACGCATTATTTAAAAGATTGAACTCCCAGTGAAAAAAAAGGCCCAAAATTTGCAAATTTTCTAACCAAACTTCGTCACAGTTAACTGTAACGATTTTTCACATAAACCAAACCTCACTTCCAGCGCATAAACTGCTACGACAAAGACAATTATTGATTCCTGTGCACAGAGTTTGACTTTAACTTTCCATACTTTGGTGGTAGTAGTAGCAGCTACAGCAGCAGTAGCTATAATAATAGCCATATTACTCATCCTTTAGTAGTAGTATAGAAGTTTTGCTATTTTCAATGCCATCAAGATACATAATTACCTAGCATGGCGTTGGCAACAGCATAAGTCCCGTTAGTAATCACTGCAATTTATATTCGTAATAGCAGTAGTAACTTTAATATCATAAATCTCTAGATGCGCCAAAGGTATCACAACAATGAATCACTGCTGACACTGGAAAAAAAAATCATGAGGGGGAATGGCTCATAAAATTTAGGCCAAAGGTTAATCGTTGGGCCCTATGAGGCCATTCAGCGCAGAAAGTTGGAAATGAAAGGTGTAACGGGAGGAGAACGCAGTAGGTGTACTATGAAACAATAGTGTTAGGAGAGGGTGGAAAGTAAGATGGAAGATACTTATAAACAGTAAAGTAAAAAAAAAAAAAAAAAAAAAAAAAAAAACGAAAGGTGTTGTAGCTGGCGGCCAAATGGACGATGGGAAGTACTTCAAGTAATGCCCACAGTGCACCGCATGAGGTGCACTGACGGCACTACCCCCCTATTGGGAAATCGTGACAGTAATCACCTACCTCACCAACAACTCGACTGGAGGCGCTGACATGAAACGCGCTAAAAATACCACATCTCCAAACTCAGACGAAATGGCTGGGCCGTCAATTCCCTTTCGATTTTGACTGAGTGACAGGGGGGTTGGGGGTTGATGGGGGTGTGGGGGGGGGAAGAAGCAGTTGAGGTAAGGGGAAAGACATAAAGTCTATTTAATCGAACCACATCACCAGACTTACATTAAACAGCGAGGGATGTTTAAGAGAAACTTCTCACTGCGATCATTTCTAAATGGCCAAAATACTGAAGGATTTTAAATAGAAGAAAAATACAGCTATAATAATATCAACGAGACGTATCCCAATAGTTGTGGACCATGCAAAATGACGAAGAATTAAAATAAATTAAAAATTAAAGAAGAGAGTAAGTACCACCAAGAGGGAAAATTCTAAAGCATGCCGGAAGTAGACAAGGTGGTCCAGAACACCGAAATCGAGGGATTTTGACAGCAGCTGAGTAATATGGGAAGTGGTTGCTTACCAGGTGCTAAAAGGACTGCTGAGCTGAGGAGAGGGGGTACTCTCCATCTCAGCAGAAAAGCATCTTCAATGGTACATGCACAGATGGTACACCATGATCAATTACTTCTCTTTGTATATATCTTGGATATGTGCAGACACACAGACAAACACGCGCGTATTGATATATATATATATATATATATATATATATATATATATATATATATATATATATATATATATATATATTCTATATCTCTATCTTAACTTATGAGAGGCATCCGGAGTCTGGCTCTTCGTAGTATATGCCTTTATAATTTAAACTTTCCAACATTTCCTACAACCAACACTGATTTCACATAATTTCTTGCCTTAATTAAAATAATTCACAGAACTTTTAATCTACTAAGGGAATTATCTAAAGAAAAAACATGACGTCTAAGCATAGCAAAATATAATAAATATATACATATATATATGTATGTATGTATAATAAGGAAGAGAGAGAGGATTCATCCATACGGGAGTATAATAACTCCTGTAGCCTTTTCCGGGTTGTTTTTTTTTTATATAACAAAACTAAATTTTGTAACTCAATTACTATTTACAGAGAGAGAGAGAGAGAGAGAGAGAGAGAGATGAGAGGTACGAGAGAGAGAGAGAGAGAGAGAGAGAGAGAGAGAGAGAGAATAAAGCAGCATCTCGTCCTCTGCCTTTGATTCATCAACCTCGAAGGAGAATCATGCGAGTGATTAGCTAGGCAATTAGGGGACTGATTACACAATCGGACTGCACACACACACACACACACACACACACACAATGCAGGGTTAAACCCCCGAAATAAAAGCACGCAGTTCCAAAAGATAATAATTATCTCGTCTGAAGCCTTCGCCGCTCTTCAGAAATACAAAGGAAGGTGTCTATCTTTAGTCATCTCGGTTTGTCTCCGAGTCCAGTCTTTCAAGTTTGAAAAATGTGTCTCTGATGCAAGAATTGTCTTTTTATCTCAAACAATAACTCTTTTTCTTTTTCTTGGAGGGAACCAAGGCAGGTACATCTACTCAACTTAGCTCTTTGTTAAGCTTCGAATGAAAATAATTATTGAGCCTGCTTTCAGCAGGTGATGAAAACCTTGCTTCTGCTATGAGTCTACCTTCAGCAGGTGATGAAAACCTTGCTTCTGCTAACTCGATGATTTAGGAAGCAGAGCATAAGGCAGAGAGTTCCACATTCCTTCATGTTGATACGATCAGCTGATCAATACAGGTGACTCTCGAGTCAGGTATTTTCATAGAGTATTTGTGAGAACATGTACAACGGGAACAAAAAAAAAGGAACAGGTAATTTTATCAAAAGAACCAGTTGAAATTGCTAAAGTAATACCTGCTGAATAAACTGATAGTATTTATTGTAATAAACTTTGTAAACTGATTTAAGTGAATTTCTAAATAAAAAAAAATGTGTCACGATATATTTATTCTTTCATTTATGTGGCATACGGACTTATAGGTAATGAAATCTACGGGCAAAATACGCCGTCGTTATCAAAAGGATCAGTTGAAACAGCGAAAGTCATACCTGCTGAATAAACTGACAGTATTGATTGTGATAAACGTTGTAAACTGATTTAAGTGAATTTCTAAATAAAAGATGTGTCACGATATATTTTTATTTTTTCATTATGTGCCATACGGTCTTATAGGTAATGATATTTATGGACAAAATATGCCGTCGTTAAGTCTGGTCCAAGTTCCCTTACCACAGGTCTGTGTCAATAAGGACATGAAAAAAAAAACATGAAGGTCCCTTGGTTTAAGCATCTAATACACTACCGCTCTTTTTTACGGTAGGGGTTCAATAGCAGAGTGATATATTGGTGTTACTGTAACAGTGTTAAATTTCTGTCGAAGCCAGGACTTGTTGGCCGAGTCGATAATGTCACTGAAGTCCTGATTTCTCCTCTTTCCGCTGGACGCTGGTTCGAACCCACGAGAGGACGAAATTATTATCAACTAAATAAAAGAAAATAAACAAACAAATAATAAAATTCCCCTTCGGCTAACGTACATGAAAATATATTAATTCGGAGGTGGAGCGAATTGGATATTAAAGGACATTTGTAGCTCGATGTATGTATGTATATAAATCACGGTGGTGTGATAAAAATTCATATACACTTTTATCTAACAAACTATCTCCTGTGTTTCACTTTCGACATGGTATATTTCGAAAAAAACATCGGCAAACCAAGCAAGCTGCCACTGCCCTCGTTGTGGGGTCGGCTAAATGTCAACAGCTGGTTCTACTTACTCCTTAATCTTGTCATGTCTTCCATCACAGAGATATCGGGCCTTTTGAGACCGTTTTTCATTTTTTCAGTGCTTTATTAATAAGTGAAGTTTCCGAGGGATTCCCCCCCACCAGCAACCCCCTTTTTCCTAATCACCTTGACCCCGTTAAGGGCTGTAATGAATTGAGTATAGCGTAAGTTTTACCGATTAGCTTTGAGAATAATGTAAGAATATAATATTTCGGCCAAAGGACAAGTGTTGGGGCCTATGGGGGCATTCAGCGCTGAAAGGGAAATTGAGATTCAAGGTGGCCTGAAAGGTGCAAAAGGAGTACTACCTCGCAGCTGCACTATGAAACTATCACTAGGAGAGGGCGGAAAATAAGATTGAAGGAAGAGAACAGAGGTACAGTAAAAGGAATGACAGGAGATGCAGCTAGGGGTCGAGGGAACGCTAAAAAGAAACTTAGTTGATGCCTACAGAGCACCACGTGAGGCCCACTGCTGTCACTAGCCCTGAATATCAAACTGCTGCTGCTTCTCCATTACAATCTCTATGATGAGGCGTGTTCTCCATCTATTCCTATCGAAAGCATCTTCCTCCACTTAGCTATTCTTCTCCAAATCCTCCTTTGCTTCACCACTATCCAATCCTCTGCCTCCTTCTTGATCATCTACCTTTCACAGGTTCCACCGGAGCCGTTTTCATTCCTTCCTCCTCACTCATTCTTACCACAAGCCCATGCCACCTCAATCTCGACTCTACTATTTTATCAGCAAACATTAGCATCCTGGCACTCCTGATTTCTTGAGCGCTGCCTCTTAGAGGGATTAGCAGAATTTACGACCCAGGCATTCATGATTTCTTGAGCACTGCCTCTTAGAGGGAACAGCAGATATTACCGCCCTGGCATTCCTGATTTCTTGAGCGCTGTCCCTTAGAGGGATCAGCAGAATTTACCGCCCTGGCATTCCTGATTTCTTGATCACTGCCCCTTAGAGGGAACAGCAGATAAATCATGAATCAATCGTATCAAAGGATATTGGCGAAAGCGAACGTCATTCTACATCTGAGATACTACAGCAAGCCAAGGAGCCGAGACTGAGGCTTTATAATAATGCTCTTAATTCTAGGTCACTCTCATAGTCGAGACTTGGAAGTTAAGCTTGGGGGAAGGAACCAATCAAATACTCTAGATAAAGAGTATAAAGGATAGAGAAAAACAAAGGGTAGAAAAATAAATAGTAAGTGTGAAGGAGGAACATGGGAGAAAACAGATGGGGTTCCTGATCTATACAGAGACAAAGATTCCAAAAAAAAATGGGAAAACAGAAGTACCAAGAAAATACCGCAGCAAGGAAAGGTAAAGGAAGGGGACAGCCATTTCCTTAATTAGTCTAAACTTAAATGGAATAAAAAAAAATACAATAAAAGCAATGAAATAGAATCCACATCAACGTAAAAACATCACAGAACTTCGGTAAACAAATAAATCGAAGCCCTCACAAGGAAAAGAAATTCTGATCAGGAACGGCCTCCTTTCTGCGGCGACTGGCCAGCACGACGATGACAAAGCCGTCATTTCCGCTGTGGAATAAAACGCGAAATTGAGTGGCCTGCGCCGTAATTCGGCAGGAGAGCATATTCCCATCCAAATCACGCTGAACAAAGGCAGTCTTCATTTGGTGTCGAATCATTATCACGGGACTCGGTATTACAAGCTGAAGCCTCAGAACGAGGAGGCGACACATTTCATCTCTCTCTCTCTCTCTCTCTCTCTACTGGTATACGTAACGTGCGCATGCATACACACAATTAACATTTATATATACATATATAATATATTGTACATGTATATACATATATATAATACACACACATATTATTATATATATATATATATATATATATATATATATATATATATATGTAGTGTATACACACACACACACACCACATATATATATATAATATATATCATATATATATATATATATATATATATATATGTATACACACACACACACACATATCATATATCTATATATATATATATATATATATCTATATATATATATATATATAATATGTTTATATAATGATTGAGTGCCATGTGCGTTCGCGCGTGTTTCACGTGAAAAATGTTTGACACATACATACATATATACGTAAGCATCTTTCTCGAAGGTTACTCAGATCTGACCACTTAGGCTATTCTCGTTGCCAGGAGATTCTTAAATAGTTCGAACTCACTAAATCAGATCTTCCACGACTAATTGCACGGAATTTTTAAAAATCTGCTGTCTTGCAGCTCACCAGCAATTTCTCACGATTAATTAAACCACTTTAATCTGCTGCTCTGTAATTAAACAGCATTTTCTCTGAGTAATTACACAGCAATACAGTTGCTGTCCTGTGATTCAACAGCATTTTCTCTTGAGTAATTTAGTCAGCACTACAGTTGCCGTCTTGTGATTCAACAGCATTTTCTCTTGAGTAATTTAGTCAGCACTACAGTTGCCGTCTTGTGATTCAACAGCATTTTCTCTTGAGTAATTTAGTCAGCACTACAGTTGCTGTCCTGTGATTCAACAGCATTTTCTCTTGAGTAATCTAGTCAGCACTACAGTTGCCGTCTTGTGATTCAACAGCATTTTCTCTTGAGTAATTTAGTCAGCACTACAGTTGCTGTCCTGTGATTCAACAGCATTTTCTCTTGAGTAATTTCTGTCAGCACTAGAGTTGCTGCCTGTGATTCAACGATTTTTTCTCTGAAGTACTTTGTCATTTTTCTCTACAGGATTTTCTCTTGAGTAATTAATTCAGCACTAAGATTGCTGGTCCCTGTTGATTCAACAGCATTTTCTCTTGAGTAATTTAGTCAGCACTACAGTATTTTCTCTTGAGTAATTAAGTCAGCACTACAGTTGCTGTCCTGTGATTCAACAGCATTTTCTTTTCTTTGAGTAATTTACTAACGCCAATACAGTTGCTGTCCTGTGATTCAACAGTATTTTCTCTTGGAGTAATTTAAGTCAGCAACTAACAGTTGCCGTCCTTTGTGATTCAAAGAATCAGCATTTTCTCTTGAGTAAATTTAGTCAGCCCAACTACAGTTTGCTGTTCCTGTGATTTCAACAGCCATTTTCTCTTGGAGTAATTTAGTCAGCACTACAGTTGCCGTCCTTTGTTGATTCAACCCAGCATTTTTTATTCTCTTGGAGTTTAATTTAGTCAATGCACTACCGAGTTTGGCTTGTCCTTGTGATTCAACAGCATTTCTTTCTCTGGAGTAATTTAGTCAGTACTTAAGTCCTTCCTTTGGACTTCACAGTATTTTCTCCTTGAGTAATTTAAGTCAGCACATACAGTTGGGCTGTCCTTGTGATTATCAACAAAGCAATTTTTCTTTTGAGTAATTTAGTCGCACTTACAGTATTTTCTCTTGATAATTTAAGTCAGCAATACAGTTGCCGTCTTGTGATTCAACAGTACCATTTTTCTTCTTGAAGTAATTTAAGTCAGCACTACAGTTGGCTGTCCTTGTGGATTCAACAGCATTTTCTTTTTGAGTATTTACACAGCAATATACAGTTCTGTCCGTGAATTCACAGTATTTTCTCTTATGAGTAATTTTTAAGTCAGCAACTACAGTTGGCCGTCTTTTGTGATTTCACCAAGCATTTTCTCTTGAGTAATTGGTTTTAGTCAGCACTACAGTATTTTCCTCTGAGTAATTAGGTCAGCAATACAGTTGCCGTCTTGTGATTCAACGCATTTTCTCTGAGTAATTACACAGCATACAGTTGCTGCCTGAGTTTTAAGTTAATTTCCCAGGCATACCAGTGAGTCTTTGTGATTCACAGATTTTCTTTTGAGTAAAAATTTAAAGTCAGCCTACAAAAAGATTTCTCTTGAGTAATTTAGTCAGCAATAAAGCAAGTGCCGCGGTCTTGTGAGTTCAAGCCTAGCATTGTCTGTGAGTAATTTAGTTCAGCAACGTTCAGTTTGGCCTCTTGATTGAACGCATTTTTCTTCTGAATTGAATTACACAGCAATAACAGTTGCTGTCCTTGGTTATTCAAAGTACAGCATTTTCTCGTTGAGTAATTTAGTCATTTCATTACAGTTGCTGTCCTGTGATTGAATTCCAGCAGCATTTTTCACAACTCTGAGTAATTAGTCAGTAGTTCCCTCACTGAAAACTTTTCATACGACTTTAATCAATTAATGAAAATTGTTTCCGGAAATTTACGACTTTAATCAATTAACAATAGGTAAACCCTGATGCTTACAAGTGTTTTCGAAGAAGCGAATGATATTTATTGTTAGAGAAGAGAGAGAGAGAGAGAGAGAGAGAGAGAGAGAGAGAGAGAGAGAGAACCTTAAGAAGATTTTATTTTAAAGTAAAGTAAACGAGTGAGTGTTGATGACGACTACTTTGTTTTAGTAATACGAGAGAGAGACAGACAGACAGAGGGAGAGACAGAGAGAGGGGGGGGGGGTGGGGGGGGGGGTGGGGGGGGAGTAGGCACGGGTACGGGAGTTTTGGGATTTCAAAATAGGTAAACGAGCGAGTGATACGATTGAAAGACTACAGTACATGGTCGCGAAAACTACAAACGCCGTTGTTGAGTCACCTGACAGAGTTTGGCACATGTAACACAGTACATATATTCCTGGCTACTACTACCACCACCATCTCGGTTCTACCCCCATTTCGGGAGGGGGGAAGGGATGAGGAAAGTGGATTGGGGTGGGGGGTGGGGGGGGCGGCTACTACCTGCCGTCTGTTGTCACTCCTCTCGCTTTCCTGCCTGGCGCAATCAAATCACCATCAAATTAAGCAAAACACTTTTCTTGACTCCACCGGAGAAGCAGTACTGTTTATAGGGCTGTATCTTGTATGGTGTATTCAACCTACGTAATG